>NC_133596.1:796200-995961 GCF_964106895.1 Numenius arquata
GCTGAATCTTTCAGTGGAGGACAGTTCTGGAAGATCTCCATAGATATCAAGACCAGGAGAGATTACTGCAGTTGCTTATGTGACTGCCTAAACTCATGGATTCCCCCAGTTCTTTCCATGAGCCAAATGCATCTGGCACACTTTTGAAAGCCTTGGATTCCTTATATGCAGATATTACTGGCTGGAAAAAGCATCATGTGCCAAAATCAATTACTCCCAAGGTTGCTTATTTGCACTCTTAATTGCAATTTACTTCCACTTTGAGCTTTTCTGGCTTTGGCTCACAGGTGAGTCTCACTTTTCAGCACCCTCATTCACCCTTTAGTCTATTCATAGATAAATTAAATAAGCTCAACATCTCACCTCTTTCACCACAAGGCAGATTTTCAAGAATTTACTGCATTTTTTTTAAATTTACCCTATTTAGAGAGTGTCATTAAGCTGCCCGCTCCCATCTCTGAGTATGTGACAGCCATTCCTTGAGTTTCCCGGTGTTTATAGCAGGGTGACAGCTCTATAATTACCTCGCGCCTCCCTGCTGATCTTATGCAAAGACTGCCAAAGCATTTGTTTTCTCCCAGCCTTGCAAATCTTTCATGGCATCCATAGATTTATCAAAAATATCATTATCCTATGAGAGCATCCCCTTCCAGACCCTTCGTTGCAGATTACTGGAGCTGTTTAACTTCGAAGTTTTTAAGCAATCACCTAAACTTTGTTTTTCTCAATTGCAGTTTAACACCCTCCTTCTCTTAGGGGTGGAGCAGACACTTCTGTGTTATCTCAGCTTGGTGGGAAAGCGTGTCCCAATTTCTTTCCAGATATTCACAAAACAGTTTACCGAATTCCTTGGAGCTGTGTTAAACCCAGGAAACAGCTACTGACAACCTGATCATTTCCGTCTAGTAACAGACCTGTGAGATCTTCACCCTGTGTGTTTGCTTCAAGTATACTTCAGCAATTCATTCTCTTTCTTCTCCCTGTGGCTATTCAATCTTCATTTGTTTCATAGTCTGCTGAATGCATTCTGATAATGAATTTTATTTTCTGTCCACACTATGCTTTCCCACACCCATAAGGTGTCACCAATATCCAGGCTGAAAGCCAGCAGTCAGCTGAGATTGTTTATGATAAGGCAGGAATCCAAGGACTTTTATTTTGCATGTGATTTTGTGGCCAGGTATTCAGGGCTTGCAAAAGCCCTTCTGAGCCACCGAAAGGACTTAAAAATTGCATTTTTAAATAAACCATCATACAAATTTTGACTGTGACCCCAACTCATACCATGTGGTGGCCATATCCTGTGAGGACACATGGTGACCAGGGTCCACAGCCAGACCCTGACACCATCAGGGTCCTCTGAGCTGTATTGCCCCAAACCTTCATCATTCATCTGCTCACTGACCTCCCTGGCTTGTCACTTTGTCCCAGGTCTCCTCTCAGGACAAACCTGTCCTTCAGACATCACCAACGCACTTTTCAGGGCAGAAGGGAGAAGAATCATGTGGCGTCATGTATATGGGGGGGGTGTGTGTGTGTGTTTTGCTGGGTGTCTCCTACCTGTGCTCCATCAGGAGGTGCAGTGGAGACCAGGGAGCAGGTACGCAGCTGGGTGGTGACAAGACAGGGATTTCTAGGGACCAGTGGATGGTGCAAGTCTTGTCACAATCCAGTAAGTCTCTGCACTGAAGCCAGCCGGATGGGAGGCAGTCACTGTGCCAGGTCACAGCAAGAACATCCCTAGAAATCCCAGGCATCCTGCAGCCCACCAGCTATCTGCCCCTCCCAGGTTCCCAGTAATCAGCTAAGCAGAGAGGCTTAACATAAATAGCATCCTTTCTGGGCAGCCAGCCCAGGCCATAGGTGTGCGTGCGGTGTCAGGCTCCTCCGGCTCTACAGAAGCAGTAGGTCTTTTGGGGCTGTGCAGGTCCCCCAGCATCTCCTGTAGGTTGCTGCAGAGCCCAGGGTGCACAGAAGGTCTGCATGCAACCTTGATCTGAGCTGCCTCTGCCAAGGCTAGCAAGGTACATAGTTATTTTTTGGCCAGTATTATGCACCCTAAGGAGGAAAATACTATGACTGGAGAAGGTGCAGCTGAGCACCCCTTTCCAGCTGCTGGCTTCCTCCTTGGCGTCTCAGCACAGCATGCACTGTCCTCTCCTTGTGCCAAGGTGAGTGACCTTAGGTTGGGATGTGCCATGGCCCAGGATTGCAGC
Organism: Numenius arquata; assembly: GCF_964106895.1. Lineage (NCBI taxonomy): Eukaryota > Metazoa > Chordata > Aves > Charadriiformes > Scolopacidae > Numenius > Numenius arquata. The sequence goes on from NC_133596.1 coordinate 798,417, forward strand.
CAGCCTGAGATGTTTGATCCAACTCCTGTTCTGTGCAGATGTCTCCTGTGTCCATCTTCTTCATTTGGATCAATCTCCCCATGGGATGCACCAGTTTTCTGCACAGCCCCAGCCCAGCACCCAGAGGCTCGGTTTCTGTTTCCCTCCAGATGACGTGTTGGTAGGTGCAGGGAAGGTGTCAGTGAGTTCTTCTCATACTGGGCAGACTGGCAGGTCTGGGAACATGCTGGTGTGAGCACACAGCAGCCTGAGCTTGTGGGGCCAGGACATCCCTTTCTGGAGAACTGGCATGACAGGGAAAGGCTCTGCAAGCCTTTGACATCTGTTACTTGGTCAGCTTTGCAGAGGGAGACATTTGCCCTGTGCATTAACAAACGCATGGGTGAACAAGGAAGAGAAAGGAGGGAAATACATCAAATATATCTAGTACTCACTGTAGTTACACACCCTGACTGACAAGGTGACACCTCTTCACAAACACAGAAAAGCTGCACTCACTAGGCTGGGACACATTTTGCCACTGTTTGCCCTGGGATTAGTGGTTTGACCGACCTTTCCTGCTGCGCTGGGAGGGGGCTGTGGCACTGGTGCTGGGTGAAATCCCCGCGCACACACAGGGCAGTGCTCCGGGACGGGGCATCGTGCACAGGCTGTGGCAAAAGTCTGCATTTATTTCTCTGTGTCAGGCTGTGAACAATTGCTTTGCTTCCATGCAAAGATGTGATACAGGCACTTAAGGCACTGTTTGCACTTTAATTTCTTCTCTTTTTTTTTTTTCTTTTTTTTCTTTCCCATGGTGTGGCAGGCTAGCAAATCCCACAGACACCTAATCATATGGCCTCTAAAATGCAGATTATGGAGGTGACAGCTGTGGTGTACAGTTGGCTGTGCTCTCCCCAGCCCTCTGGTTGAGACAGGTATGCACAGGGCAGCAGCCCTTTGCAGGAGTACAAGCTGATTTACGAAATACTGTACAACCATTCTGAAAGTAAATACCAGACATGTTTCGGATCCCTGATTGTGGTGGGTTGACCTTGGCTGGACAGCAAGTGCCCACCAAGCTGCTCTATCACCCCCCTCCTCAGCAGGATGGGGGGGCAAGAAAATAAGATGGAAAAAATCCCAACCCAAACTCGTGGGTTAAGATAAAGGCAGTTTAATAAAGTGAAAGCAAAGGCCATGTACAGAAGCAAAGGGAAAAAAAAAAGATTTATTCTCTACTTCCCATCAGCAGGTGATGTCCAGCCACTTCCCAGGAAGTAGGGCTTCAGCACACATAGTGATTGCTCCAGAAGACAAACATCATAATAACAATGCCCCCCCTTTCTTGTCGTCCTTTCTCTTAGCTTGTATTGCTGAGCAGATATCATATGGTATGGAATATCCTTTAGTCAGTTTGGGTCAGCTGTCCTGGCTGTGTCCCTTCCCAAGATCTTGCCCACCCTCAGCCTGCTGAGGGGGGATGTTGGAGAGACAGCCTTGATGCTGCGAGCACTGCTCAGCAGCAGCCAAAGCACTGGGGTGTTATCAACACCCTTCTAGCTACCGATACAAAGCACAGTGCTATGGGGGCTGCTACGGGGAAAATTAACTCCACCTCAGCCAGACCCAATACAGTAACTTAAAGCACTGGAAACACCATGGTTAGACTAAAATATCTCAGAATTGTAAACATCATGTTCTGTTTTAACTGTTTATATGGGTACTAAAGACAGCAGTAGGTTTTGCATCTTATTCACATCCATTTAGACTCAAAGCTGTTATTCAGAACAGCTGGCCCCTGGACCTCTGGTCCTTAGCTGTAAATCAAATGTGGACAGTTGCCTAGATTATCAAAAATCAATCCAGGACACTGCTGTGAACTTGTGCAGGCAGGTGGTCATCTCTTTTTGCCTTGCAATCTGTGACTACATAAAGATTAAGAGAAAGCCATGCTTATTCTGAAATATCTCCACCGATGTCAAGAATAAAGGGAGATGCCCGATGCTGTGGCACAACCTTTCCTATGACACCAGCAGTGACTCAAACAGAAATGCAGAAATGGCCATGCTGCAGCCGACACAGCTGAGGAAGCTACCACAGATGCCTGGTGCTATGGGCATGGTGTGACATATGAAGTCATTTTGGTCACTTGAGTTTTCTGACTCAGACTGAGGGTGCAGGAGCACTGGTTAGAGTTGATGATTGTGTTTTTCACTGTGATTTCATCACTTCAGAAATTTTGTTTCTATTTAAAGTTCTGGTTCCTGATTATTTGAGTATTTTATCTTTTAAAATCAGTGTAAGAGTTTAACTTCATAAGAAACTCTGAAGTAATATCCTTCCAGTGTAGAGGCACTTCCAAGTGAAGCAATATCCTTCCAAGTGTGAAACTCACATCATGGCTGTGTCACCATGCTGTAGGTGTGGGCAATTCCTCAATCTAGCCAAAGCCCCATGGTTCTTCCTGTGCTCACAGATGTTAGTGGGGGCAGGCATGGGAAAATACAGAGGGAATTTACAATCCATTTCATGATTTTGCCATTAGATTTGTGATTTTGAACCTCTGAAGCTGCCATAACTGTTGCTGGTCTTGAAGACCCCATGGCTTACCATAGCCATGTCTCCTGACCAAGGGATTTTGGTATCATGGCTGGCTTTGTGTCTCCAAAGTAGAGGGCTTCTTTGTTGCCAAGGTTCTTTGTCATATGAGGGGGTCACAGTGAACAAGGGGGATTTCACAGGAACTGTCTCGAGAGGAGCAGATCGCTGACACCCTGTGCATCCTTCAGCTTGAGGTCACTGCTCTGGATCAAAGACTTTTTGTGAGATGCAAGTAAATAGAGCTTTATGAAAGCATTTGCTTGTCTGAGCTACAAAACTTGGGAAAATAATTTTACTTTGAGTGAATATTAAACAAAAAAGCCAAAAATAAAGGAAAAGAGAAAAAAAGGGGGAAGCATTTAATTTAAAAAATAATAAATATTTGTATTCTTAGAATCATAGAATCATCTAGGTTGGAAAAGACCCTTGGGATCATCGAGTCCAACCATCTACCCTACTCTACAAAGTTCTTCCCTACACCATATCCCCCAACACCACATCTAAGCCACTCTTAAACTCATCCACTGCGAGCGCAATGGCTTCAGGAGGAAGGAAAGGCCTCAGGGTTCCAGCACCGGGGCAAGGAGTCGTCTGGACCATCGCCATCAAGGGACAGTCAATCAATCTCTCTTGAGATTTCCCATGATTTTTCAACCTAAACAGACTGATGGATCCACAGATATGTGCAGGCATGTGCTTGGCGTGCTCCATCTTTTCCAGCAGCTGAAAAACTGGCCCAGAGTTTACAGTCTATGGAGACCTGGAGATGGGTCGCTGCATGGAGAGGGCAGGCTGTGCTCAGCCAGTGGGGCTCCATCGGGTGGTCGGGAGCAACTGAGTGTGAGCAGTGCCTCGTTTGGCAAGAAGTCGCAGGAGGGAGGGAAGGAGAGGCTAACCCAGAGCTTGCGTTGTTGCAGGACTTGTCTGTATTTAAAAAAAAAAAAAAAAAAAAAAAAGAATATGTTATTCAAGATAAATATTTCTCAATTTGGAATCACTGTCAACTGCTTGACACAAAGCTGAGAGTCTCAGGGATGAATGGAAAGAAGTAGTTTATTTGACCCCAAAAAAATCATTAACTTTGTCCTTTTTTGTTGTTCTTTAGCTTTGAAGGAAAAAAAAATAAGCTCAAATGTGTTCAAATGAGAAAGCGTTTCAGATGGAAGAGTTAAGTCAGTCCTCCTCTTAAATTTCGCCTTTTGATTTCATTCTTACAAGGCTTTTTTCCAAGCCTTTCTTCTTCAGGAAGAAAGAATGGGGCAAATTTTTATTATTTTTGCCTATCACAAAGGACCTGCAAAGCTCTTCGGTGCAGGACATTTGAGCCTGGGAAGCCCTGGCATTTGGTGGGAAAGAACAGAGCATCCCACCAAAAGTGATGATGCCATCACAATTCGTCTTTTCTAGTATTTATTTACTTCCCATGGGCCTGAAGTTGAAACTAATTTAAGACAGCAAACTAATCATAAACTCTGCAATAAAGGACACAAAATAAATGCTTCTTGAACCTTTTATTAAATTACTGACTTGATTTGCTGGTGGTGGAGACTGTGGTAGACCCAGTCCTGCTTCGAGGCCATGTACTGGAGCTGATACAGGGCTGCCCTGCCTTGTCTCATAGCTCTGCCAAGTGTGAAAACATGAAGCATCTGTCTCTTTAGTATTTTTTTTATCTGGACCATTAATCTCTCTTTGATCAGGAACTTTCAAATCCCATTGCCAAATTATATAGCCATTAATTCAAAGCTCTCTTTCTAGTTCACTGCTAGAAAGGAGTTTCTCAGAGGAAACCCCCTTACCCCACTGAACAGAGCTGAAGAAGGTAGGGGTGAGGTGCTACATCTGATCTTTTCTTCATTACAGTGTGAAGTCAGAGCCTCTACCAAGCACATCTTCTGAGCAGGACATCTGTGCCTGCACACTCCCACTATGGCTCAAGGTTCAGGGGTTGTGCCTTTCAACCCAGGTGGGTGCAAATTGTCCTCAGCTCTCGTGTCATTCACACACAGGGTTCGAGTTATGCATCTGGAGATATTACTGGGTCACAGGTCACTTACAAAAATCACAATAAAAAGTCAGATGTCAGGGGAATAAGGCGTTTGAGCTGAAATTAATCAAATTTAGCAGTCAAATTAATTTTGATAGCAGGATGATGCATTTTGATGCAACATTTTCCAACAACCTCCCATGTTTACTCCAGTTATGCCTCTGGAGTTGTCTGTACTAGGGGACCTTCAGCTGTTTTTAATTCCTGCCTTACAGCTGCCTGTCAGTTCAGCAAATTCCATCAAGACCTTACAAATGTGAGAGAATTAGGAGATCAGGAATGAGGAGCCTTCGTGGTCTCCCTTTAAACTAACCTCAAGGAGCAGAAGCAGCAGGAGCTGGTTGGAGGAGGGTCATGGAAGAGAGGAGGGGAGTGGAGAGGACCTCCAGCTTGCAGTGGCAACATCTGGATTCTCTGATGGCCAAGTGCTACCAGGGCAGCTGGCTTCAAACCCTCCTACAAATGTTTTTGTGGGGGGAGTCCAGGATGTTGTGACCCCTCCTATGCCTGCAGGCTCCCTGCCTTGTGGTGAGGCTGGAGAGGAGATGTTCTCCTCTGGTCCACGCCAAGGCTGGCTCCAGCTGTCAGCACAAAAACTGCTCTCATGTGGTGTGGGATGCCATCAGCTGTGCAATTAAGGAGAAGGGCTGTGAATGGGAGTCTCTTGGTTCATAAGTCCCAGACCTGTGAGGAGAGATGCTGGAACAATATGGAGTGTCCCATATTTCAGAGACAAAGTTTCATCACTGTTGATCTTGACATCCAAAACACGCGTGTGCAAATAAACATGTGGGATGCCCATGGGTCTGGGCTGGCTCAGATAAACAGGTTCAAGTGTGAGAAAGGGCAGTCTCCTGTGAAAGAACAGTCAGTTTAAGAGATAAAAAAGCCCAGATGACAGGTCTGAGAGTACTTACTACTTCCTCCAGTGTTTGATGGCTTCCTTATTTCGTGGCCCTTGACGAGAGAATTCCTACTGCATGTACCTTACCAGTGGAGGCTGTCCCCATTACGCAGAGCCCTGTCCTGGGTAATCATGCACAGGCTCATGCACAGATTTTGAAGATGAGAGAAAAAAAATTATCAACATGGGGGGAAAAAATTAAACAGAATTCAATTATTTTGCAGACATTGTCAAATTTGATAAGCTGGTTCATCTCAAAAGCAAATTCCATGGCTTTTGGTGTCTGCCAGTTGCAATGCCTGTTTTCAGGTTGAAAAATGCGGCCTTTTGAAGAAAACACAATTTGTCTTTCAGAAAAGAATGAATCTGGAAAACATGAAATTTGTAAAGTTGCATGTTTTCAGTGTGAGAGGAGCCACTTGAGGAGGTAGAAAGTACCCCCAGGCTGGGAACAGAGACACAGGAACTGCCTGTCCCCCACAAAGATGCGCAACTGTCAACATATTTAGGTGAATTGTCAATAAAGGAGAGAAGAACACCCTTGGAAATAGAGTGAATCCCTTTAATGAATAAAAACCTCGTGCACGAAAAAGTAAAATGTCATTTAATGAGCTTGAGGCCCATTAAAGGAAGAAATCTGCTATTTACCTCTCCCTGTACTGTGAAATCTCTCTTAAACAAACACCTGCTATAGGCATACAGCTGCTAAGTATTAAATTGGCTGCACATTACACTCAGACTGTTACCAGTTATCTAAGGAAAACATTGCCTCCTTTTCAAAGCTTTTTGCCAGAGTCCACGGTAGACAAGAACTTTATTGTTAGTCCTGTATCACCAGTTTTACCCCAAGTGACCAAGATGCTAATGTTCACCTTTCCTATCTAAAAAGCTGAGATTTCCCCGAAGTATCACAAAAAGGACCTTTGCTGTGATTGTCTCTGATAGCAAGACAACTCATGCCATAGTCATCCCCTGGGATGAAGTCTTCCTGGAAAAACTGTTCAGAGGTCAGAGCTGGACATGTCTTGAAGGCAGGTTTGCACAGCTTTTGTAGATTGGGAAGTGCTCTGACACAAGCTTTGCTGTCTCTGAGGATCTTCTTCAGTTCAACATAAAAGAGTTAATCATTGGTGTAAAAGGCGGAGGGATTTCCTCTTCCTGTGCCAGGACTGGCAAAGAAAAAGCTGAGTGGAGGGCGGCTGTGCAGAGAAAAGGTCTGGAGCACAAGTCTTGTGAGGAGCAGCTGAGGGAGCTGGGGTTGTTCAGCCTGGAGAAAAGGGGGCTGAGGGGAGACCTTCTCGCTCTCTACAACTCCCTGAAAGGAGGGTGTAGTGAGGGGCAAGTCTCTTCTCCCAAGGACCAGGTGATGGAACAAGAGGAAATGGCCTCAAGTTGCACCAGGGGAGATTTGGGATGTATATTAGGAAATATTTATTCAGAAAAAGGGTTATCAAACCTTGGAAGAGCCTGCCCAGGGGCGTGATGGAGTCGCCATCCCTGGAGGTATTCAAAAGACATGTAGAAGTGGTGCTGAGGGACATGGGTTAGTGGTAACTTGGCAGTGTTAACAGTTGGACTTGATAATTGCAAAGGTCTCTTCCAACCAAAATGATTCTATGATCATTTCTATGTTTCTAAGGGCAAGTCTATGGTGTGTGTACTGTCCTAGGACAATGGGTAGTTGATTGCTGTGGTGCATCTCACAGAGATAACCCTACAAGAAAGAGCTTAGTCCTGCTGGATTACTATCACCCAGCATCACACCATGCCTGAGGTACTGGTATGGTGTGACCGAAGACGACTGTGTGAGGAGGCAGATGGTAGCTGTAGCCTCCTCTGCCTGGCAGGTGTCAGCCTGGAGCATCGTGCTGCAGGGGCCAACCACTGGTTGAACAGGAAATGCTCCCAGAGGAGCAGCGTCTGCTGTCCTAGCAGGCAGGCAGGGCCATAGTCAGTTTTCTAGCAGAGGTATAACATTTTGCTTGGGAGCCCGAGGATGATGGGTGCATCAGCAAGTCCTGGAGCTTGACCCCCATTCCAGCTCATGCAGATTTTTGCCACCCAACACTGAGACACGCAGCTGGAGCTCACACACACAGCACAACCCGTGCTAGTGGTCACTGGGTGCTGCCGGGCTGCTGTCCCCAGTCCAGCTGTGACACATCTGTAAGCACCACAAGAGACCAAACAAAGATGCGTTCGTTTGGAGGGCAGTGGACATGGGAGCCAGTACTGGATCCATGCTCAGGTGGCACTGGCCAGTCCAAGTAACATCCCTATCAACTCCTGGCTGGATAGCCAAGGCTGATGGGCTCCAAAACCCTGCTGTTTTATCAGCCCTGTAGAGGTATCACCAGCCAGGTCTCCTCTGCAGGTGAAGGATGCAAAAGCTGAGACCATAGCTCTTTGTCCAAGGTTTAATTCACCATCCCAGGAGCCACAGGACTAGGAGGTACTTTCACTTCTGTTTTGCAGTACAGAATCCCAAACGTGGTGGAGATCTAGGCATGGTCACTGAACTCAGTCTGCAACTGGCCTTTTACCACCCACAACCCTGGTGCTTGGGAACATCCTCACCACACTGAAATGGGAAATGAGCGAGCTGTACCCCAAGAATCCTTGATGAGCCCTTCAACCAGATCTGTAATGCACCTGCCATGGTGTCTGTCGAAATCTGATAAACTTCACCATGCCAGCCCTTGAAATCAGCAGTCGTTCAACTGGCTCATTTGGGGCCCATTCTATAATTTGCTTTACAAAGTGGTGAGCTCACAATGGGCCAAATCCCTGCTCCAGGTACATAGAAGACTCGCTAAGGGCAGAAAGTCCATCATGCAATTGAGAAAGGCATGTGAAGGATGAAGCTGGAGTGATGGAGGATAGAGACTGTAGAGGACTGGAGACAAATCATGACGTGGCGACAAACTAAAACTATGGCAAATATCTGAATAACCCAGGAAGGCAACTGCTTCATAGAATTGTAGAATGATTTGGGTTGGAAGGGACCTTTAAAGCCTTTAAAGACCATCTAGTCCAACCCTCTGGCAATGAGCAGAGACATCTTCAAATAGATCAGGTTGCTCAGACCACCGTCCAACCTGGCTTGGAATGTTTCCAGGGACGAGACATCTACCACCTCTGAGGGCAACCTGGGCCAGTGTCTCACCACCCTCAGAGTAAAAAAATTCTTCCTTATATCTGGTCTGAATCCACCCTCGTTTAATTTAAAACCATTATCCCTTGTCCTATTTCTACAGGGTCTATTAAAAAGTTGGTCCCCATCTTTCTTATAACCCCCCTTCAAGTATTGAAAGGCTGCAAGAAGGTCTCCCCAGAGCCTTCTCTTCTCCAGGCTGAAACCCCCCAACTCTCTCAGCCTGTCCTCACAGCAGAGGGGCTCCAGCCCTCCCAGCATCTCCATGGCCTCCTCTGGCCCCATTCCAACAGGTCCATGTCCTTCTGCTGTTGGTGGCCCCAGAGCTGAAGGCAGCACTGCAGGAGGGTCTCCCCAGAGCGGAGCAGAGGGGCAGAATCCTCCCCCTCACCCTGCTGGCCACACTGCTGGGGATGCACATATCGCTAGCTCATGTCCAGCTTTTCATTCATCAGTCCCCCCAAGCCCTTCTCAGTAGAGCTGACCTCCATCCCTTCATCCCCACCCTGTGCTAATACCAGAGTTTGCCCTGACTCAGGTGCAGGACCCTGCACTTGGCCTTGTTGAACCTCATGAGGTTCATACAGGCTCACTTCTTGAGCTTGTCCAGGTCCCTCTTGTTGGTATCCCATTCCTCAAGTGTGATGGCCTCACCACTCAGCTTGGTGTTTTTGGCAAACTTGCTGAGAGTACACTTGATCCCACTGTCTGTGTCATTGATGAAGATTAAACAGTACTGGTTTCAATACTGACCACTGAAGGACACCACTCGTCACTCTTCTTTATCCAGACATTTAGGCATGGACCACTACTGCCTGTAGGAGACAAGTGTCTCCTGTCTGTCAGGGAGACATGGGGATGGACAGGCTTGACGTGAGGCTGAGAGAGTCCCAGGCATTGAGGCAGGGGCATGGCAACAGGGGCTGGCTGCTCTGTTCTTTGATGCTCCTGTCTTTGATGCTCCACATCCCCAGATGGGACATAACCGAATCATGGCATGCACCTGTCCTCTCCCTCCTCTACTACTCAGCTAGAGAGTGTTGCAACATTGACCTAAAGATAAGGAAACACAAATAGCCTGAGTCTGCACACTGTCATGGTCCTACAGGAAGCTGGGAGCCATGGACATAGGGAGCTCTGCACCACCCATTGTCTCTGTACCCTGTAATGGTCCTTCCATCATAGAAGGCCACCAGGTTGTTCAGGCAGGACTTATGATTGGTGAAGCTGTGGTGGCTGTCTCACTGTCTTGACTCACCTCCCTGTCCTCTATGTGCCTTAGCACAGCTTCTAGGAGGATCTGTTCCATGATCTCCTCAGGCACTGAGGTGAGGCTGACAGGTCGGTAGTTCCCAGGGTTGTCCTTGCTACCCTTTTAAAAATGGGCGCAATGTTTCACTTTTTCCAGTCACTGAGCACTTCACCTGACTGCCATGACTTTTCAAATGCCATGGAGAGTGGCTTGCAACTACATCAGCCAGTTCCCTCAGGACTCTGGGATGCATCCTGTTGGGTCCCATAGACTTATGTATGTTCAGGTTACTCAGGTGGTCTTGAATGTCCAGGTTTCTGGTCCTGAACACCTCTGGAGTGCATAGGATGCCTGGGGCTGCCCGTGCACATGCTCTTGGCTCTGCTAGATTTCCAAAGGTGGTATCGTGGGTACAATAGGACTCAACACATTTGACTGGCCAGTGCAGTGGGGTAAGAAGATCTAGCTTGGGCAGCAGTAGGCTATGAGATGCAAATCTTACCTCTATGTGTTCAGTGAAAGTGTGAGTGTGTTGAACACCACGATGGGTTGTGGACATCCAGGGCTCTGCTCCCAGCTCTACTGCGAGGTCCTGAAGTGGGTGCCCCAGAGCCAAAGTTGTTATGAAATCAAAATTTGCATGCATATGCAAATTATCATATTATAGTCAGAAAGGGGCAAGTTCATTTCTATAATGATATCAATATGTTTGAAATGTTCACAGAAAACCAGCAAAACCTTTTGGGACTCAGAAGCAAAGATGAAAAGCGTTAATATTTTTAGCGCAGCAGTCTCTGCTTCAGCAAGGTCATGACACCAGCCCATTATCATTTGAAAAGTATACTCATGAAAGAGGGAGAAGAACTGGTTTGGAGCAAGTAGGTGTAATGGGATGAAAGGCACAAAGCTACATTTCAAGTCGAGAGCAGCCTCTTCCAGGCACTCGACTGAGAACTGCGACACCCAGTTTCCTTCCTGCCATTGCTGCTGACCGTCTCTTTCATCTGCAATTTCTATTATTCAGATGGGTGGAAATTACTGCAATAAATATTGATGGGCTGATGTATGGGAATGACCGCACTGAATATTGACAGATTGCTATACAAGTGCATGTGAACTGCATAGAAATAAGTGACTGAAAGCCCAACATGCTGAGGAGCCGGCACTGGAGGGGTTCTGGAGGTCTCCAGTCCATGCAGGGAAGGTGAGATGATGAGAAAAGCCTCTCTGAGCCTTCTCAGCTATGCCTGATACAGCACTGTTTGGAAACGGATGCCCATCTTTTGTTTTTTTCCTGGAGAAACTGGAAAATGAGCACAGATCTGAACTGCACTGAAGCGGGGTGTGTTCCTACAGGAGTGGGTTTGGAAGATGTTGGAAGTCCGGTGCGGGGACTGTGCTGGCGGGAGGCGGCTCTGCACATTGAGAGGAGTCAGGAAAGGGAGGATTTGGTGTTGCAGGTGACCTTGTGGCACCTGCTAGGATTTAACTCCTCACCCGGCTGCTGGGAAAGGTGAAGGTCTCTGTCCATGATCCTGGAGAATATCACCAAAAAGCTGCTTGCACATTCTAGCAGTCTCCAAAAAGCATTTCAAAAGAAGTGTCCAGATATAAAGACTCTTAAGCACTTAAAAGTGCTAAGATGCTAAGATTCTCATGATTTGTGTGTTTTAATTATTCACTGACACCGTATTATTTTTCAAGAAAAGGAACTGTTTGAGTTGCAAATTTTTGAAGTGTCACTGCCTCTGTTACTTAAAGTAAAGCTTAATTAAACTGAGACCAACAAGGCTCTATTGTGTGACACTTGCAAAGAAGCCTGTGAAATAGGAAATGTCAAAGATTAAACAAACCTCTTTTTAAGCCAGCTAAGGGGAGAGGTGCCAGTGTTTATAAAATCAGAGCCAGGAAAAATACAATAATTAGAAAAAAACAGGTCATATGGAAAAACAATATTCAACTTGACAATCTTTCATGCAGATATGATTTGAAGTTCATTACTCATTGTATTCCTGCACAGAAGGCTTTTTGTTATTCTTTGTGCTAAGTCATTTTTTAATTTAAATGGAGATGGAGATGTGTTCAAAGGATTTTTTTAAACAAATGAACACAGATGCATTTCATGTCGTTTTTGATATAAAGGTTAAATGAAGCTGCAGGGAAGGAAAACTGCATTTAATTAATTTATAATTTTTTTCACAAATAGATCTGTTTCTGACCACTGTCTTTAATATGCATGTGTGGTTGGTGGGCAGAGAGTACATGAGGTTATTTCCTCATTTAAAGCCTAGCTTAATTACTTCTGAAAGAACATAACAGTTAAATTTAAGTTCTAAAAGGTAAATATGTGTATTAATGTAGAAAGAGATGATGGGAGATTTTTCGCTGGCTGTATTTCATCACATGGACCCAAATGATATTGGAATCAGAGATGCTCATTCAGACATAAGATACATATCATTAAAATGCACTTTAATTCTCCTCTTTGGTGCTTAGAGCTATTTTCCACCCCAAAAGGTTACAGTGTAAAATATACAAACAGACAGTTCCCTCCTCCCTCCCGCTCCCGACGGCTGGGGGCATCGGGATGGAGGGGCCGGCACCGCTCTGGAGCCAGCCCCGACAGGTGGGCATGGGCCAGAGAGCCAGCGGGGGCCCTTTGCCACCCCCCTGCCACCCCGCTCTTGCCCCTGACTTGAACCCCTGGCTTGGGCGAGGGGACGTTGGGTGAAAACCCGGCCCAAAGCGGGTGCAGTGCCAGCTGGACTCTGAGGGCACGGCAGAGCCTTCCCAGCCCCCCCGGAGAGTGGGGTCCACAGTCCTCCTTGCTCAGCACCTTCTCCAGAACCTGACCCCAACTTACAGCACTCAAACCCAGACCCCAAGGAACAGGACCAATCAGCCAGGGTGAGGATGGTGGACCCTTCCCTCACTGGGGAGCAGCTGGGGTTGGGAGAACTGCTCTGCTTATTCCGCCCCCCTCCCCCGCCCCAACACACGAGTTTCAGCATATTTAGACAATACTATCCTCTCCTCTCGCTAATTGATATTGGCCCTGGGGGTCGATAAATGCACAGTGGCTAAGCCTTGGGCAAACTACCTTTACAGTGGGTCTTCTCCAGCACAGCCAAACAAGAAGATAAATGGCTGCAGTCCTTTGTTCAAAGAGTTGCTTGGACTGAATGAGCTGATTTTATACTCTGTGATGTGCTACAGGGTTCAACTGTCCTGAAGCTAAATCCCTCAGAAATGTATGATAAAATAACCCATATGTTGGGTTCCTGATTGCTAGAGTCTGCCCACCGTATTGTCTGGTGTGCTGAATACATGAGTGGACAAAACAGATCATAGAATCATAGAATGGTTAGAGTTGGAAGGGATCTTAAAGATCATCCAGTTCCACCCCCTGCCCTGGGCAGGGACACCTCCCACCAGACCAGGTTGCTCAAAGCTCTGTCCAGCCTGGCCTTGAACACTTCCAGGGATGGGGCAGCCACAGCTTCTCTGGGCAACCTGGGCCAGGCTCTCACCACCCTCACAGCAAAGAATTTCTTTCTAGTATCTAACCTAAATCTTCCCTCTTTCTATTTAAAACCATTACCTCTTGTCTTGTCACTACACTCCCGGATTAAGAGTCCTTCCCCATCTCTCCTGTAGGCCCCCTTCAGGTACTGAAAGGCTGCTATAAGGTGGTCTCCCCAGAGCCTTCTCTTCTCCAAGCTGAACAATCCCAACTCTCTCAGCCTGTCCTCATAGGAGATGGGCGCCAGCCCTCTGGTCATTTTCATGGCCCTCTGCTGGACCCGTTCCAACAGGTCCATGTCCTTCCTCTGTTGAGGACTCCAAAGCTGGACACAGTACTCCAGGTGGGGTCTCACCAGAGCAGAGTAGAGGGGTAGAATCACCTCCCGCAACCTGATGGCCACACTTCTTTTGATGAAGCCCAGGATGTGGTTGGCTTTCTGGACTGCCAGCGCATATTGCCAGCTCACATTGAGCTTCTCATCCACGAGCACTCCCAAATCCTTCTCCTCAGGGATGCTCTCCAGCCATTCTCCACCCAACCTGTATTTGTACCTGGGATTACCATGTCCCAGGTGCAGGACTCTGCACATGGCTTGGTTGAACTTCATTAGGTTCACACGGGCCCACCTCTCCAGCCTGTCCAGGTCCCTCTGGATGGCATCCCTTCCCTCCAGCATGTCGACCGCACCACACAGCTTGGTGTCATTGGCCAACTTGCTGAGGGTGCACTCAATCCCACTGTCTATGTCTCCAACAAAGATGTTGAACAACACTGGTCCCAGTACCGGCCGCTGGGGAATACCACTCATCACTGGCTGCCACTTGGACATTGAGCCATTGACCACAACCCTTTGAATGTGGCCATCCATCCAGTTCCTTATCCACCGAGTGGTCCATCCATCGAATCCATGACTTTCCAATTTTGAGACCAGGATGTTGTGCGGGACAGTGTTGAAAGCTTTACATAAGTCCAGGTAGATGATGTCTGTTGCTCTGCCTTTGTCTACCAAGGCTGTGGCAGTATCATAAAAGACCACCAAATTTGTCAGGCATGACCTGCCCTTGGTGAAGCCATGTTGGCTGTCACCAATCACCTCCTTATTTTCCACGTAACATAACAGAAATTCCAGGAGGATCTGTTCCATGATCTCGCCAGGCACAGAGGTGAGACTGACTGGTTTATAGTTCCCTGGGTCTTCCTTTTTTCCCTTTTTGAATATGGGGTTATGTTTCCCCATTTCCAGTCAGTGGGAACTTCACCAGGTTGCCACAACTTCTCAAATATAATGGAAAGCAGTTTAGTAACTTCGTCCACCAGCTGCTTCCTCCCGTGGATGGATTTCATCAGGTCCCATGGACTTATGCACCTTCAGATTCCTTATATGGTCTTGAACCTGATCTCCTACAGCGGGCAGTTCTTCATTCTCAAAGCCCCTGTTTTTGCTTTCTGCAACTTGGGCGGTGTGGTTGCAGCCCTTGCCAGTGAAGACCGAGGCAAAAAAGTCATTCAGAACTCAGCCTTTTCCAGATCATGGGTGACCAGGTCTCCTGTTTTCTTCCGGAGAGGACCGTATCTTCCATAGTCTTCCCTTTATCCCTGACATATCTATAGAAGTTTTTCTTGTTGTCCTTGATGTCCCTGGCCAGATTTAATTCTATCTGGGCTTTAGCTTGCCTAATCTGGTTCCTGGCCACTCGGACAGTTTCTCTGTATTCCACCCAGTCTACCCATCTTTGCTTCCACCCTTTGTAGGCCTCCTTTTAGTTTTTGTTATCCAACAAAAGGTTGGATAAAAAACCAAAAAAGGTTTTGTTATCCTTTTGTTAGTTTTGTTTAGTTTAGTTATCCAGGAGGTCCTTGTTTATCCTCCTGGCTTTTTTGCCTGACGACTTCTTTTTTGGGATGCACCTCTCCTGAGCTTGGAGGAGGTGATCCTTGAATACTTACCAGCTTTCTTGGGCCCCTCTCCCCTTCCATGCTTTTTCCCATGTTGCCCTGCAAGCAGGTCCCTCAAGAGTCCAAAGTCTTCTCTCCTGAAGTCCAGGGTAGTGAGCTTGCTGCACACCCTCCGTGCTGCCCTAAGGATCTTGAATTCTACCATTCCACCTCAGCAAAATATAGACCCAGATGTCCCTTCCTTCTCCTTGGCCACTTCTGAGTGCCCAGATGTGCACCCAAGCCTGCCCAGGTGCTGAACATCCCAGCACACAGCTCAGCCCTGAGTCTCATCAGCATTCCCCCCATTTATTGCCTCTTCTGCCCAGTCTGGAAGGTGCCTTCAGAGCCACCCAACTGGGTCAGGGTGGAAAGAAACCAGTCAGAAAGCAATGTGTTCCTCATCATGACTGGCTGGTAGTTTGAGATACTTCAGTGGGTTTCCTGCCTCTCCAAGGCTGCTCCAAGAATGCAGCTGGGATTGAAAGGGGCTCTTCCCTCCTTGCCAGGGGCTGTTCTCTTTGCTGCCTCTTAAAGTAAAGGCACTCAGTCATGCCAGCACTTCTGCATCGCAGGGCTCCATTAGGGCTTTACCCTGCTGGAGAGACAGCTGAACATTTTCCATCAAAATTATTTTCAGCCAAAACTGATCTTCATCAAGACAGAGTATATCTTGGGGGAGGGTTGAAATTTCAGAATCTCATTAAGAAAATGAGACTTGGAAAAAACCAACAACAATCCAAATAGAGGAATCTCATTTTTGGTTTTGATAAAAACCCTGGCAAATCTTGCAGAAAATCTTCAGCAAAAATGTTTGTTCCAAGCCTGTATAAGTTGTTTCTGTGTTTGTACAGTTGTCCTGAATCCTGGACCTGGCCCAGGTGCATGGCAAGCCCCAATAGATGTTGCCTTCATTTGTTTGCTTGAAGCGCCCCGAGGCTGTCCTAGAGGCAGGGGATACATTGAGATAACATACAGATTCATTAGTGCCCCTGCTCATTAACCGAGACCTCTGTGTCAGTGATGTGGCTCCTCTAATTTGTGTCAGTGGTGCAGGGGGGTGTGGAGCAGTGTGCGCCCTTGCAGACAAAGCTGTCACTTCATCCTTGGGGGCAGCTCCTGCCACTGCTGCCCACCTCGCCTGCCCCGTCTAGAGGCTGGGAGCTCCTCTCCCATCCCTGGCACTGCGTGTGCTGGGCTGCGCTTACCGATGGAGAGATACTGATGCTGGAGCTCCAGGTCAGATACTAATGAAGGGGGTCTGGTGCTGGGATGAGGAGGAAAAGCGAAAAGGCTGAGAATTAAACTGGAGACAGGAGTTGGGGGCTCTCTGTGTACAGGAGACACAGCACCAGATGTCACTACTTCTCTCCTGCCAGGCAAAGCCCTCAATCTGCACCCCCCCTCCAGAAGAAACCAATCCTCCTGATCAGAGCTGTCTGTTTGCAGGGATTAAGTGGAGATCAGGCTGTCTGAGGATTTTACTCTCTTTCCTGAAGAAGTCCTGGTTATTTAAAGAAGTCTAATTTGCTACGCTCATCACCAGGGGCTGGGTGACACTGCACAGAGCCCGTGCTGCGCTCCTTGGGCTGGAGCTGCTCTGTGTACCTGTCCTCTTGTCTCTCAGCCCAGGGTGACATGTCCAGAGCTGGGACCAACGCTTTGGAGCCATGCTGGAGAAGAGGCTGGCTGTTGAATCACTTCCAAAATTTCAGGAGGACCATTTGCCTGTAGCAACCAGCATGTGATCCTGCTGGGATGCAGGGCAGGTAGCCCTGGACACCTTTTCCCATTAGCCTATTTGTCACTGAGCTGTCACCCAAAGGACAGGAATGAAAAGGAAGACGAAGGGCTGGCTCTGCCTGTGCGGCAGAGAAACCTTGAACCACTCCACCATGAGTCCCCACTGACTCCAAAACTCCCTGCAGGGTACACATGACTGAATGATGCTCCTGGAAGTGGAGGCTTTCCTGAGATGGCAATGTTCTGCTGTCTTTTCCCTGGTGCCTCTGCACCAGCTCTCAGCAGACTTGTGTCTCCGTGAGGAGCACTGAAGTTGGTGGCTTCCAGAGTAAAACACTCAGTTCCTGACAATCTCCCCTCTCCAGGCACACTCTTGCAGATGAGAATGGAAAACCTTCTGGAGATATCCTGCAAGGTGCAGGTAACTCTCTTTTGCTGAGTCCTCTGCAGCAAGTCCTCCTCATCTGACTTAGAATCATAGAATCGTCCAGGTTGGAAGAGACCCTTGGGATCATCGAGTCCAACCATCTACCCTACACTACAAAGTTCTCCCCTATATCACATCCCCCAACACCACATCTAAACGTCTCTTAAACACATCCAGGGACGGTGACTCAACCCCCTCCCTGGGCAGCCTATTCCAATGCCCGACCACTCTTTCTGTGAAAAATTCTTTCCTAATGTTCAGTCTAAACCTACCCTGTTGGAGCTTGAAGCCATTCCCTCTTGTTCTGTCATTAATTACCTGTGAGAAGAGACCAGCACCAACCTCTCTACAGTGTCCTTTCAAGTAGTTGTAGAGAGTGATGAGGTCTCCCCTCAGCCTCCTCTTCCTCAAACTAAAGAGTCCCAGCTACTTCAACCGCTCTTCATATGATTTGTTTTCCTTGACTTCCTCATGGCACAGAATTTATGGGTAAAGATGTGGCTCAGTATTGACGCCTTCTGCACTTGGCTGCAGAGATGGGTTCACTCTTCCCAGCGCTAAGAAATTCAGAGGCACGTCCTGTTTATTAGGAAGCTTTGGTTGGATTCCCTTTATCCAGCTCTGTGTTGTCCAGGGGGTAGACTTCAGAAGTTCATGGGGAAGAGAGGTTCTGTCTGTCCTACTGGAGGCTGACAGAGACACTGGAGAAGTGCTGTGGTGCTGCACTGGTCCTGGACACTGTCCTCGCTGTGTGCTCAGGCAATGGCAGTGGGACCTGGGGGGATTCATTCTGTGGGACAGGGATACCCCCAACCCCACAGTCCACGATCCCATTCCTTCACCTCCTGCAGTTTGTTCTGTGCCAAAATGTGGTTAAAGATGACCCCTTTTGGGAGGCATCTGCTGTCACTTTGTTTCATGCCATCGTCCCTTTCTCCAGCTGCAGGCAGTGCTGTAATGAGAGGTTCCTCTGCAGGTCTCGGCAGCAGGATTTTCTGAAGGATCGCCCATCACCTCCCAGTGCACAGGACACTCCACCTTCTGGTCAATGGCAGGTGCTCCACTGCTTTCACAGCAGGGACATCCTGTAGGGCCATTGCACTGCAGTTAGCAAAAGAATTTTCTTATTCTCCAAGCTCTGCTCCCACTGACTCCTAGGACTTTTTGTGACAGAGAGTGCTGGGCACGTGTCTTCAGTGGACAGAAACACGGACAGGGTGACTGACTAGTGCTGGTACCTGCTCCGAGTGGGAGGTGGAATGGAGACCTCCAGGAAAGAAATGCTGGTGCATTTGCAGTCCCATAGTGCACAGGGACATTTTCTAGTGCTTCATAGATTAACACTGGAGAACCAGAACAGTCTGAAGTCTGTCCAGGACAAGGAATGTACACTATTTCAGGACCCAGATATCTCCTTGCAGTTGGTAGATGTGATTCATGTTTGTTCACTTCCTTTAAATATCTCTGCAGCATCTGGGACTGTGGCCTGTGGGGACCTGCTGAAGCACCCAGAGTGGGATGCAGCCACGTAAATCCCGCAGAGAAGCTCTTCAAGACAGAGTCCCACAAACACCAATCCTTCCCCAGTCCTGCTTGACACCTGCCAGGGAACCAGAAGGATAGGATGTTTCCAAGTGCAGGGCACGTGTTGATGATAGAACCACTTTCCATGATATTCGAAAAGTCATGGCAGTCAGGTGAAGTCCCTGCAGACTGAAAGAAAGGAAACATCACACCCATTTTTAAAAAGGGAAGAAAGGAGGACCCTGGGAACTACCGACCTGTCAGCCTCACCTCTGTGCCTGGGAAGATCATGGAAGAGATCCTTCTGGATGCCATGCTTGGGCACATGGAGGACAGGGGGATGATTCAGGACAGCCAACATGGCTTTACTAGGGGCAAGTCCTGCCTGACTAACCTAGTGGCCTTCTATGATGAAGTGACTAGGTCAGTAGACAAAGGGCGACCTATGGATGTAATCTATCTGGACTTCTGTAAGGCCTTTGACACAGTTCCTCACAACATTCTACTTGCGAAATTGGGGGGATACGGATTTGATGGGTGGACGGTTCGGTGGATAAGGAATTGGCTGAATGGTCGCACCCAGAGGGTGGTACTCAATGGCTTTAAGTCCAGATGGGGAGCAGTGACAAGTGGTGTCCCTCAAGGGTCCGTCCTGGGACCAGTACTGTTTAACATTTTTATCAAAGACATAGACAGAGGGATTGAGAGCACCATCAGCAAGTTTGCAGATGACACCAAGCTGTGCGGTGTTGTCGATACACCGGAGGGACGGGATGTCATTCAGAGGGACCTGGACAGGCTGGAGAGGTGGGCCCAGATGAACCTCATGAGGTTCAACAAGAGCAAGTGCAGGGTCCTGCACCTGGGTCGGAACAATCCTCGGTATAAATCCAGCCTGGGGGATGAGGTATTAGGAAGCAGCCCTGAGGGAAGGGACTTGGGGGTGCTGATGGACGAGAAGCTGGACATGAGCAGGCAGTGTGCACTTGCAGCCCAGAAGGCCAATCCCATCCTGGGCTGCATCAAAAGAAGTGTTGCCAGCAGATCCAGAGAGGTGATTCTGCCACTTTACTCTGCTCTGGTGAGACCTCACCTGGAGCACTGTGTGCAGGTCTGGAGCCCTCAATATAGAAAGGACATGGACCTGATGGAGCGGGTCCAGAGGAGGGCCACCAAAATGATCAGGGGGCTGGAGCACCTCTCCTATGAGGACAGACTGAGGGAGCTGGGGTTGTTTAGCTTGGAGAAAAGGAGGCTCCGGGGAGACCTCATAGCGGCCTTCCAGTACCTGAGGGGGGCCTACAGAAAGGCTGGGGAGGGTCTGTTTACAAAGGCCTGCAGTGACAGGACGAGGGGCAATGGTTTTAAGCTGGAGAAGGGGAGATTTAGATTGGATATTAGGAAAAAATTCTTTACCATGAGGGTGGTGGAACACTGGAACAGGTTGCCCAGGGAGGTGGTTGAGGCCCCTTCCCTTGAGATATTCAAGGTGAAGCTCGACGAGGCCCTGGGCAACCTGGTCTAGTTGGGGGTGTCCCTGCTGACTGCGGGGAGGTCGGACTAGATGACCTTTGGAGGTCCCTTCCGGCCTGGACCAATCTATGAATCTATGAATCTATGAATAGGCAGCCTCCAGCCTGGCCCCTGACACCAACGGGGTCTTGGTGCTTTGATGACATCAGCTTGCAGATGAAGAACAGCCTGTGGGAGGTGAACTAAGTGAGTCATGGGTGAGTCTGGTGGGCAAAGCACACTGCTGGAGAGGTGCATTTTCAGTGCAGCATCCTCTGGTTGGAGCTACTCAGCCAGAACGGTTTGATTTGTGGTTGAGCAGGCTGTAAACAGTTCCACACTGGAATTCCAGAGTTAGTAAAATCAAAATGCTCCAACAGATGTCTGGTGTCTGAGGTTGCTCCCACAGAAACAGGTTGCTTCAAACATATGCCTAGTCCTTTTCCCAGTAGCTGGCTTGGTTCTTATCTTTAAGGCCCATTGGGCTGCAGATTGAAACTTTCGGAGTCAGTGATGATCAGCATTAGCCTGAAAATCCCAGGATAAGGGAACGCTGGGAGGAGGAGACAGAGGGGTGGCTCTTACACCTAGGATAACTGGGTCTGGTCCCACCAGAACTTACTCCTTCAGGGCAGTGGTGTCCAGGGAAGCACCACAAGCTCAAAACTGGTGCTGGCTTGACTTGGTTCCTCTGCCATGAGATGAAGATGCTGCTCTGGCTGGAGGGGCAAGGTGTAGGCAGGAGAGCCTTTGTGAAAGAGCTGTGCCCCCATCTTACTCCTGCTCAGCCCTGCCACTCTGCTCTGATCTCTGTCCAGGCTCGCTCTCCTGGAAAGCAGGGACTAGAAAAGGCGTGGGACCACCATGGGCAAAGTCATGAGAAGAGCAGGGTGGTGGCACAGAGCATGGTCCCAAGCTGCTGGGGGAAATATTAGAAGGGAGATGTCCCACCTGTACAGTGATGAGCCCATGTGGGATGCACATATAGACCCGCAGGCCATGCTTCCACATCGATGATGGCTATCTGGGGAGACTGCAGAAAAGATACATAAGGTAACCAGAGAAGATAACTGAAGAAAAATGTTTGAAAGAGTGGAATTTGCTTAGTTTTTCAAGGAAGTCTAGGGATGACTCAATTATAATGTGCATGAGCACTCAGTAGGAGAAAACAGATATTTTTTTGGCCTTCAAGTTTATGACCAGTATCAGGAGTTATTTGGCCTGTCTGTTCATTGCTTTGTCCATCAGTAAACTGGAGATAAAATTCACCCAGATCCAGGAAGTTTGCTGGGTGTTACTGTAAAGCACCACCACACTCTTACACAGAAAGTATAATATGAAGATCTGGTGCCAATTACATGCTGAATATACAATTTCTTTTATGTTGGATATCCCAGGAAAGATCATAGAAGAAGTTATTTTATACCGAGTTTATTTGCACTCTTTAAATAACCTTCTTCAGTCTGAGAAGGAGCTGTGTGAGGCAGTGAGGTGCAGCCTCGAGGCGAGGGTCTGGGAGGAGACGGGAAAGGTGATTCCTGCCCCTGTGGCAGGGCCAGGACTGTCCCTGGACTGAGCTGCAGCTGGAAGAAACTTGTCCCCCTGTGCTGGGAGATGCTCATCTTGCTGATGCTGCTGCAGAATGGTCTCCTGGGGCAAAGAGCGGTACTTCCTTCCTCCTGCTGGGCATGGCCGCACCAGTGGTCAAGCTGCAGCTCAGGGGGATGGCTGCACCTCACCCTGACTGCCAAAGGACGAGATGGGGGGAGAGAGCAAGCCCTCTTCCTGCCCACCCAGCCTCCCCAAGGGTGCTGAGTGTGAGGTACCTACCTCCCGGTTCACCTCCCTAAAGCTCCTTTCCTGATATGGGCAAGAAAAAGAATTAGCACCAGAAAAGTAAGTTTTTTGGAAGTGCATCCTTCCTCCAGGTATCCTTCGAGAACACTGCTTCCCCCTTGCAGGGGTCACACTGCTCTTGTCACCAAAATAAGAGAACAACCCAAACCCACCGAGGCTGTGGATGGACCAAGCCCCTGCCTTGCATCACACAGGGGTTTGGCTGCAAACAGCAGTTGAAAGGCTGCGTTCAGAGCTGGTCCCACTCTGGCAGGAGGTGAGCAGAAATAGCTCCTCTGCTATCATTCTTCCAAGACTTTTTTTTCCCTGGGTGTAAATGATTAATGAAGGATATTGTGGAAAGCAGATGTACTGTTGCCACAGTAACTGAGATGAGTAGCGGGCAAGGTTTGTGCACATGCTGAATATTGAAGCGACAATCTTTGTGTGTGTTGTAGTTATTTTAGCCTTCATAAGATTCTGTTTAATTATTAACACCATAAGGTCCTAACCCGGGGGAATATTTATAAGTGAGGATAAGTTCATAATGAATCCCCTTCAATTTTCTCTCCCTATCCCCTTCTCTCCCTGGATACCATTATAATTTTATCTCCCTAAAATCTCCCATTATCTCACTTTCAACTACAGTAACCTATTACCATCTTTAATTTTTAAAAAGGATAATAATGCAGGAGAAAATGTGAGTGTGGGGATGATTCATGGTCAGTCACCTGCAGTGTATTTCCTTGCTCTATTACCTGCTGTTTTCCTCCGCTTTTTAGGGTCAGTCAGTGGCTGGGGTGAGTGAGAGATCCCACTCCAGCCAGTCTGCACCACCAGCCTGTGCCAGTGTCCAGCCTCCTCTGCAGACCAGCAGTTCCTGCTGTGACGGTGGCACTGTCATTTTGGGAGACCTGTCACTTCTCAGGGACAATTGTCACCACCTGAATCCCAGCAAAGGCTCTGGACTTCTAAAGAGACTGTGTCACAGGAGAGGGAATCTGGGTTTGGCTTTTCACTCCCTGAACTGAGGTTGCATAGTGCTGGGAGAGAAGCAGAAGCTCCCCCTGCCCCAGTCCTCTGCTGCAGGACCCTGGTGCTGCTGAAGGCAAGAGGCAGGGCTGAGTCTCACCGCTCTGGTGAACAAGCCGGGACCAGGTAATTGGGACCTTCCCACATCTAAGTGACAAATCCAGCCCTCACCTTCTTTGCTAGATGGTCTTCCATCATGCAGTGTTGGTGTCTCCTTTACTGCCCCAAAACAGCTCTCTGTGATGGGCCAGGCCAGCCACTGGCCCTGGACAAGGGCTGTTGAGGAGAAACCCATGGCATAGCACCAATCAGCCATGGGGTGGGGAGATCACGCCTGATCCTGCTGTCGTACCTGGAGCTTGCAGTGCTGACAAGGTCTCAGTGGAGGTCCTGTTTCAGAGATTGGGAAACCGAGGCACAGACAAACAGTGCTTCTTTCTGAAGGCCACACAAAAAGGCTGCCCCAGGGCTGGGAACTCTTCCTTCCCATTGGAGTCACCAGCGTGGGACATGTCCACAGTGCCAATGAGAAATCACATCCCTGGGAAGTCAGCAGAAGCCTTTCTCCCCTCCCACCCCTCCACACTCGTCACCAAAGTTGGCATATCAGAGACCTCTCTGGCCTTTCTCCACCTCATTCCCCTTACCTCCTCCCTCCTCTTTCTCTGGGTCTCCTCTCAGCCCTGGGCTGCTCCGGTGACCTGCTCTTCGGCAAGCCCTCTCAAAGTCTGGTAGACCCAGTTGTACAGAAGGAAGGCCCCTGTGCCTCCCCTTGCTCCATAAGGGTCCACCAGCCCCCTCCTCTCGCTGTACCTACTGATGGTTCTGTTGGGTCCTGTGTGTGAAGGTTGGGTCCACTCTGAGGGCACCTCCTGTTCTTCATGTACTTAGAAATCACATTGATGCCTCCAGCTGATGCTTTTATCTGGAGCAGATGCTTTTATCTGGAAGCAGTGCTCACATTGGACTCCCAAACTCATTAAATGAAGGTCGAGAGGAAAAAATCAAGGGCATGTTGGCTGGTCACAAATGGAGGGATCTGGGAGTCCTGCCAGCAGAAGAGGGGCTAATAGGATGGCTGGGCTTCTGCCTTGCATAGTGTTCAGGGAGAGACAGATGGTTCAGGAGCTCCAGGCTCCTGATTTATTTTGCTTACAAACGTCAGTGCTACCCACCTTTCTCCCCAGGACACTGATTTTGGCCTGCAGGAGAGGCAGCAATGGGAGGGCAGGACCATGTGAGACCAAGGAGGGGATGGAGGAAGCTTTACGGGACCAAGGGGAGCAGTGGCTCACACTACATGGTGTCTGCCCTGTTTAAAATAGAAGGAAAGCCACGCTGCATGATGAACCATTGCGGAAAAAAACTTTCTGAAGGTGCTGCACACCATAGTCCTTCCACTTGGCACATCGGGGAGTGAAGAGGGAGCATGTGCTCAGCAGCTGAGTGTGTACCATACCCACACAGGGACTCAGGTTGGGTTATGCTCATGCGCTCCCTGAGCTGAGATGGCAGCAAGATGAGCATGCTGCAGGGCAAGGAGCAGCCCATGGGGGTTAGATCCTGCAGAGAACAACTCCGGAGGCTCCGGCAGGGCTGGATTAGCCAGCCACCTGAATCACTTCGGTCCTCTGGACATGCTACACAACGTCAGCAAGCCCCAGTGTGTCCAGGAAACAGAGCCTTGCAGTCCCCAAACCTTTCCCTTGGGGCTCTAAGGATGCTGGATCTACCCACAAAGAGCAACGCTGTGCACATGACCCTGGCTGCTCCAGGTGACAAGGGTCAGAAGGTGCAAGAGCTCTGTGGTAGAGGATGCAGGACATGTCCTTCTACGTTAAGCCTCAATCCAATCTCTGAAGATCAGATTAAATGTGATTGACTTCAACCCTGAACACCCCATCTGTATTTCTCATTGCTGCCTGTTATGATAACGGGATATATGTCATGTGCGCACAAATTTCCAGTCCCTTTTATGAATCTTGCTAAATTATTGTCCTCAAAGATTAAGTAACATTCAGAAGGAGGTGGGATTTTTAATGGCTTCCAGAAAACTGCAGAAAATCAGAATTAAGAACAAAACTCCTCAGGATGGGACTTCTCTTATGATCGGCACAGAAAATGCAAGACATTCCTCTCTGGGAGTGATGTTAAAAAATATGGTGGGAAAGGTCACTTGGAAAGACACACACAAAGAAGGCATCAGAGGATCTGTTTTAAACCCTTTACCTCTTGTTCCTCATTTCTGAATGAAGGCATTGCCAAGCCAGTACATGGTGTACAAATTGCCTCTGGCAGGCAGGTGGATCAGCCTCAGATAAGGCTGATGGACATGCAGCAAGAAGAGGCGGTAACCTCCAACTGGCCTTTGCTCCTCCAGATGTGGCCATATTTCCAGCTTATGAGAGGGATGGAAGGACCTCATGGATCCATGGCTTGTCCTATTCAGCAGGCTCCAACCTTAAGGCCTGCCATGTGTCTCTTGCACCAGAGAAGCTCCATCTGGAGAAAGGAGAGGCTGTTCTTCATGGATGCTGAGGTCCTTACTGGCTGGGATGCCTATGGGCCACTTTGTCCTGTCTGATGTTATAACCTGGGAGAACCTGGCTGGCAGCCGGATGAACTGCTCAGAGAGGCACCAGAGCAGCCCGTCTTTCTGCACTTCAGCCCCAACAGCATTTACATAAATAACTGAAAGAGCCCCATCTCCAGCCAGCAGGCAAAGCCAAGAACAAGCTGTCAAGATGTCTTTGACAAAGACTTTCTTTTTTTTTTTGTCATGGAAAGTGTGATTTCATCAGAACAGCCTTTTCAGAACAAGCCTGTTTCTTAGAGCTGTGCAAGAACGCTGGAGAACTTTGCACAGTGATTCTGTGCTTTCAACCTAGAACAAACAGGCAATTTGATTGCCTTTTCTTGTCTCTCACATAGTTTTGTATCTTTCAAAAATCATCCTGTTTTTCTCACAAGAAAAATGTGTGTCTAGGTTGAATTGAAGGTAAAAAATAAAGGGGTGGGGGGGAGACAGGTGAAGGGAGTATAAAAAAGTATTAGCAAAAGCAACGTTTTAAAAATATAATGCTTCCTGAAAAAAGTAGCACTTTCAATTTTAAATAATCATGTGTTCACTTTAAACCACCTGTGTCTCTGAGTAAAAGTAAAAAAAATCACAGAATCGTGGAATTGTCAGAGTTGGAAGGGACCTCTAGAGATCATCTAGTCCAACTCCCCTGCTAAAGCAGGGTTGCCCAGAGCACATCACTCAGGGCTGCATCCAGGCGGGTCTTGAAGATCTCCAGAGAAGGGGACTCCATGACCTCCCTGGGCAGCCTGTTCCAGGGCTCTGCCACCCTCACCAGAAAGGAGTTTTTCCTCATATTTGAATGGGACTTCTGTTCAAATGGAAGCTTGTGCCCGTTGCCCTCGTCTTGTCACTGGGAACCACTGAAAAGAGTATGGCTCTTTCACAAAGTACAGCCCTTTCCCTGACTGAATAATTAAACTGTGGTGAGAGACAGTGTTTGTCTTTTAAACTTCTCGGTTCAAGCTGCTGTTTCAGTGGGAAGAGAATATGATTTTAAAAAAAGGAAAACCAGGAGTTTTCATCAAAAGCCCAAAGCGAAGGGACCCACCACAGAAGTGCAGCTAAAGTGGGCTCTGAAATGCTTGGAGAAATTGGGGTGAGCCCACAAAGCCTCTGGCCACCGTGTCCAGGATTGTCCCCAGGGGATGGGCGGTGGCTGCAACACCTCCTCCCTGAGCAGGAGCCACCACCTCTTTGCCTTCTCTGCCACAGGGGAGATTTTCAATTTACATACCCTTAAAGCACTTCTAGGAGGAGAGTGGGCTCTGCCATGGGACAGTAGCCTACTGTCATGGCTTGTCTTATACTGCAGAGACACCTCAGAAGTCATCTTTGGATGCCAGCTGATCCCAAGCTGGAAATCTAAACGCTGTGGGCTGGGCTGAGGTCTGCTGGCATGCTGGAGACCTGTCTGGCTACTACTGAACCAACCAGTGTGCTTTCACTGCTGCTCCACTGGCTTCCCACCCATGTCACCCAGAGACAGTCCTCCCTCCTGATTGTGCTCACCAGGCTGGAGCCAGGGTCACCCTCCTTTGCCCACCCCACTCCTCTCCATGCTGGGAGAGGGGACAGGCAGGAAGTCACAGAGGATCAGGCAGTAGGGATGTAACACTGTGGAGATACTTTCTTTTGGGCCAGAAGAGCTGCAAGCTCTAAGCCGGGGCGGGTCTTAAGGGGTGTGTGGAGAAAGCTCGACCCTGGGGTAGAAATTTGCTGCTTCTCCATCGCTCTGCATCCCTGCCACCTTCCTTGGTGGAAAGGCAGCTGCCTGCAGGACAGCTTGGCTTTTGGAAAAAAACCCTTGGGTGATGCCATCAGTACTTACAGTTGCCAGTCCGTATCATGCTCATCCATGAGCACAGCCATCAGCTGGCGATGGCTTGGCCACAGTCCCGCACGGGTGCCAGCAGCGGGTGGGACAAGAGTGGGTCCGGCCAACAGCAGGTGCCCTGCATGGAGCTGGAAATACCTTCCTGTGCAATGTGTGATGTGGTTGGTTTTGGGTCAGGCCACAGCTTACTATTTCTGCTGTCAACATTTCACCTCAACTAACCACCGGAATTAAAAGGAGCAGAATTTCTCCCTTAAGTCACGAATTGCCAAGTCTGCATGTTTTGTGTATCTTGGGTACTGTGCATCAGTGCTGGCTGGGAATCGAGGGAAGGCACACAAGGGACGGATCTGGTTGATGCTGCACTCAAGGCAGTGTTATTAAATATTTGCCAAGACAATCCTTCCACTGGCTTAAGAATTTTACTCCTGGTTTATACCATTAGGAGGGAGGAATTAGAAAGTTATCACTGCAGTGGGGGAATGGTATTATGCTGGCTATGCCACATTTTTACAAAAGCTCTTGAACCTCAGAGCAATCTTTTGTACACACTTTCTTGCTAGACTAACAGCACTGATTCAGCAAAGGAGCTCTTTCCAGCTGCTGCCCTTCCTAAAGAAGGGCAAACCAGTGCCCTTCTCTGTCAGAAGAATAGTGCAGCATTAAAGTGCTGAGGGATAACACAGCAACTCTGGGAGTTAGAAGCGAGAAAGGAAGAAAAAGGATGAAGGGGGAGTCAGGGAGTTATCAGTATCTCCAGCCTGGCTGGGGAAAGGGCACGAAAGGCTCTGACACTCCCATGAATCTGCCCTTGGCCCCTTTTCCTGGTGTGTCAGGGCTGGAATTCGAGGCATGTGGTATGTTAGCACTGCAGATGCTGGAACGAAAACAGGAAATGTGGAGAGGCTGCAGGCACCCAGCACACTGGAGATAGTCCCTGCAGAGCTCTGGGAGAGAAGGGAAAGAGACATTTGTGCTGCAAAACATGCTCTTCTGAAGCGTTTTCTGCCTGTGGTGTGTGTCAGTGCAACAGTCCCCATCTCTGCCAGCTCCCAGGGGTGCTCTCTCCCAAGGACAGCTCCTTGGCGTGAAGGCAGATGCAGGGCTGGGTCTCCTCTGGGCTGGTCAGATGAGGAATACAGCCCCAGCCATGGCTCCTTTAGTTCACAGGCAGGGGAGAAAGGGACAGAAAGCTCTTCCTTCTCATCCAAACCAGGAGCTAGTAGATATTCTCAGCTTGGGGAGTGGGAAAATGCCCCTGGAGCTCACTGTTACACAACCATCACCTCCAAGGCTGGACTCTCCTGTTCCCTCTCTGGATGGTGTTTCAATCACCGCTGGTGCCAGTTGTGGTCATGGTCTGGTCAGGGGCAGTCAAATGTGCTCATCTGGAAAAGCAGCAGGTGAGGAATGATATACAGGACTTACAGCAATAGCTCAGCTCCCACTAGACACTGGTAGAAAGAACTTCACAAACCTCCCAGGTGGGGTTATAGCACCAGACGCTTCCCCTCCTGTGTCTCCAGCAGCAACAAGTCCCCTTTTCACAGCACCAAAGACAGGGTGGTAACAGACCTGGTACAATACAGAGCATGTCCCATTCTGACCATGCACAGTGGTGCTGAGAGATGGTTCGAGCCAGTATCATGCAACCCTCTGCCCATCCATGGCCTGATGCTGAGGATATGGTTTAGAAAAGCAGAAATCCACATGAAGACTCCTAAAGTTTAAGGTTAGTCTCTGACGTGGATTTCAAAATGTACCCGCTGGGAGACATCACAAGGCTGTATCTCATCTCTTGTCCATTTCCTGTTGAAAGGTGCATCAGTGTGACTACTGCAGGGATGGCACAGCAGCCCAACAGGGTGGCAATGACATGAATCACTGCAAACCACCATCTCCCCTTAATTCCCCCTGCAGGTGAAGTCTCTGCATGTGGGTGTTTCAGGGCTGAGATACCTGCAGCATCCAGAGCCTCACACAGAGCCTTGCTGGAGAGCTGGCTTCCTACCGCAGGCTAGAGGAGGGAGCTGCTTAACTAGCTAAAACAATGATTTCTACAGAGATCATGGTTTCAATGAGACGTCTTACCACCTGGCTACTGTCAGGGTATGCAGCCACCAGAGCTCTGGGTGAGTGGAGTGAGCTGCTCATGGGTGAAATACAGTAACGAGACAGCCGTGCACATGGTCCTAGGGCTCAGCAGAAACAAGAAGTGAGCTGTGCAGCTAAAAGGTTCAAATGATGTGAATGCTGACCCAGATGCTGTGTCACGCAAAGGATGTTTTTCTCTTTGTCCTGACAACTTCATGTCATGGCTAGTCTCCTCCCTGCCTTTCTCCTGCTGTAGCACGAGCTGGTGATGTGTTCCTGTGCATTCCTGTGCTTGTTCTTCGGCTTCCATCCTGTGCCCTCTGCTCCACAAACACAGCACAGGGCTTCTGGCAAGGAAGGGAGGATCCTGCCAAAAACTGAGGCCAAGTAGCAGGAATTGAGAAACTGAGACATCTACCCAAGAGAACACAGAGAAAAGGCAAAACACAAGGCTGCAGAGCCAAAACTCAAGTAGGCGTTTCAAACATTCCTTGGATTGCTCAACCTCTACCACAGCTTCCTATTGCACAGAGCAGCAGGCGCTGAGGCCCTTTGTTGCTTTCTCAACAGGGAAATTGTATGGAGATAAACTCACCAGCATGCAGAGATCTCCAAGAATGTCAAGCAGTTAGTGACATCTGATTCAGGGTTCATTCATCTGGGTGAGAAGAGATAATGGAGGGCTAAGTGTTTGCATCACTTTGTGTTGCTGAAGCCACTCTGAGTTATGCACTACCAGGTGGGACGAAGGGACCTGCTACTGACTGTGCCATCCATTGAATGAAGCTACGGACAAATGGGTAAGGAAGCACTCATTATGGTTAATGAAATCAAATAATTACATCTGTGGAGGTGCAATCAAAATCTGCCAGGCTGAAAGCTATTTCTTGAATTTCTCTTTAAAAACAAGCCTACCGTTCCAGGTGTGCTCCCATTAATGCGGCAGTGGAGGGCTGTGATTACACACTTGTTTACAAGCCAGGATAACTGATTGCCAGTGCTGACAGCTGCCAATGATAAGAACAAGAGATCATGTCATTCCACCTCCAGATGAAGTTGTAGAGTAACTTCTCCCTAACTGGCCTGTCTTCATTGGCCAAATTGCGAAAACGACTGCCCTTGTCTCACTCTGGTGTGTGCTTCAACTTGAAGTGGTGGGGCTGACCCTTGGAGAAAGTGCCTGTATGGTTCAAATCATTTTGACTCATAAATATGAGTGCTCTGTCCATAAAAGCTTCTTTAAAAGGAAGCTCTATTATTACTCCTGATAAGTTTCTTGGTCCATCCTTACTTATGACACATCTAGGAACTGTGTATGTGAAGTCATTCCTGATGGCCCCAAGCCAGCCTCACCACAGGGAGCTGTGAAGAGGCTCATCACCCGCCTGAAGAGTGCCCAGTATTTGCATGGCAAGTGGTCAAGAAGACACATCCTCAATCCACATTGTTATTGCTGAGTCCTCCCTGGGAAGAGCTTTCCAGTTGTGGCAGACATTTACTCAAAATGATCTGTGGTGACCTTGGCCTCACTGCCAAGAAGTATTGCAAAAATCCCTACTCATCACCATCTATTTGAGACTCCTGGATTACTGGCTGCTGTGGGAGTGAACAAGTGAGCAAGGAGTACCTAGACGTGGGCAAAATCTATCTAGTTTGATCTGGCCCCAGTTCACTGTGTTACCCTCAAGGAAGTGGTCAGGCTGAAGGGATGGCACAGACAGAGCAATGTGCCTTAAGAAGGGTAATGGTAAGATGCTCCCTGGGACCATAGCCAGGTCCTTCATGCCATAGCTGCTTCATCACATCAACATACTGCTCCTTGCTGAACTCTAGAGTCAGTTTAGCTGAACTGCTCTTGGAATGACATCTGAGAACGCACCACTGACACACTATAGTTGATGCTGTCTCTGATCCCAGGTACTCTCAGCTCATCAAGGGGAACAGCACTTCTGTCTTGCTGGAAGTCTCCTCAGAAAGTCTCCAGTAATGCCTGTTCTGCATGAAACAGGGAGACTTCAAGAAGCTCCAGGATGCCCACACCATGCTGGGGATAGCAGGTGTTCCACATGCAGAAGAGGACATGTGGTGGGGTTGCTCATTCCCTTCCCTGTGCAGGAAGATTTCTTGTCATACTCGGTTCTTCCCTCTTCCCACTCCCAGCAACAGGCAGGGAGATGTTATTGTCCATGCTGCAGTCAATGAAGCAATGGAATTTATTTGCCTCTGCTGCTTCAGTTCTGTCCGTTCTGCCACACAAACAACTGAGGGCAATCAGTTTGCAGGATACACATGTTTGAACTTGCAAATGGGAGAAGCAGGATGGAATATAGAGAAGAAAATTTTAGTTTGAATATCTTCAATCAAAGGAGCATTCCTGGCAACCTGGTCTAGAGATTCTCTTAAAAGACATAGTGGATGCTCTGAGGCATTTGGGGGCATTTACACCTGAACCGGACAAGCCACAAGCAGCCAGGCAGCACAACCCAGGCCCTGAGATACAGACAAGAAGGTTGGGGATGTCTACATCTCTTTGAGTCTTCAAGGCAGGACCTTTTCCCAGTGGCTACAGGAATTCAGCACCCACACTGTATCATTCCCCTTCCTACTCTGTTCCTGGTTTTTCCAGCGCACAAGTTTCACTTTTTGTTGCTTCCATGAAATCACAGAAGGCAATTCCAGCTCATGTGACACCAAAGCATCAGTTAATAATTCCCATAGCATTGTGTTTTACCCCAACAGCCCACTCTGGGCTCTAGACCCAAAAGCAGGGCAGGCAGCACAAAACCAGACTCTCTGCACCACTGTGCCCTGCTCCGGGGGCGACATTCCCACCCCATTGCCTTAACCTGCACTGATCTGCAAAGATCTCCCTTCTCCTGTCTCCTGCACAGGCTGAGTTCCGCTGGGCAATGTGTGTCTTCTGCTCTATTTTGTTGTTTACAGAGAGATTTATATGATGGCACCCTGCCTCCCTGCCTAAGATTAGGGCTACCAGTCCCCAGGCTGTTCATTCATTAATTAATCTTCATATAGGAATGCATGAATTCATAATTATCCTTCCTGTATAATGGAATCTCCAAGGGCCTTGGCTGACTGGTTACGCTGTGCTATTGCTCTTCACTACTTTTCCATTTTTTTCCGCAGTGTATGAAAACATTTCTTCTTGAAAACATTTCAGGTGCTTATTTATGAAGCACAAGTGAATGGGACACACTCAGGGCCATTTCAGGATGTAAAAGCCATTAAATGTTGGGTAATTGGTACTTTGATAAGAAAAGGATATTTTCCGGATACCTGAAGCACTGAGCTGTTGTTCTGCAGCTATTACCAGACTTAGTGTTTCCAGAGTTGGTATCTTTACATACCTATATGAGGTTGCTCTTGACGAACAAAACCCTTTCCTGATGCCATCCACGTATCCAGCCACCATAAAGCAATCGTTTTCTGGAACAATTCAGTCCCCTCTGCATTTTAGTTCCTGCAAAACCTGATCTCTTCAGTGCAGAAGGGTGGAGCACAACCAGCTGCCTCATTGATTAAACAAGTCTTGGAGTTGGTTGGCCTTAAATCTTTGTCATCCCCAAAGGTAGCTTGAGTCCAAGTGGGCCCAACCCTTGTAAACACACATTTTGCAAACTATGTCCCTGTCACTGGTAACTTTTCTCTCTGTTTCCCCTCTAACTTCGTTTTTCAGGATTTTGTTTTACTTTCTGACTTGCATTCTCACTGTCCTGGGTTACCTGGGTTCCTTGGGCTCTGGCTGCACATCACCCGAGCACCTTGATTGAGTTAAGCAGTGTGTGGGTCTCCATTTAATTCCTCCACTATTTTCTTTCCTTTGTTTAGGACATTGTTACAGTGAACAATTCACCTGCTATCTGCATTGTCACTTTCTCTGATTACATATGCCGTGATCACTTTGCATATATTTGCATAATGCTCCTTTCTTTGGCCATTGTTGCAGAATTCCCTGTTTGCAGGACACTTACTTCAGAGACATTCAGCTCCATATTTAATATAGTCCAGCTCTGGCTTGATCTTTTTGCCAAACTGTTGCCAGTTTTTCTTGTCCAGTTCTGTGATCTCCTCTGAAGTGCAACCTTAACCATCGCTGCTCTCGGTGCAGTCCCTGTCAGATGGGTCAGTGTTTCCTTCCTAGTGTAACTGACTTTTTTTTGGTTATTTAAGGGCTCCTGTGTTTCCACAAGATCTGTAGCTGAGGGGGATGTTCAGACTCAGTCTCCTTTGATATCTAGAGGACATCGCTACCCAAAAGCTGCACATTTAATCTCTGATCTATTTTTTCCCCTCTGATATATTGTTTTGCTCTCAGCTTTTACGCTCACCTCCTCTCACCTGCTTGTTCCAGCTGAAGTTTAGTCCTCCCGTGCATCACCTCCTGGAGCTCATCAGCAGAGCAGGGATCGCCGAAGGCTTTGTGCTATTCATCAGCAACAGCTTCTGTGATTTCCACCTGCCCAGGGTACCTGCTCTTCTCCGCTGATGCTACGTGGGAGGCCACGCATGTGAAATCCATCCGTGTTTGAAGCATGTGTGACCTTATGAAGCCGCACAGCCACCACAAGAGGGAGGCAATTTGCTAAACCGCTGCTGCGCACCAGAAACCCTCCTGGAACTGATCCGTCCTTCAGCATCGAGGTGAGAGCTGTGTCCTGATGGGACACCTAAGACTGCACCACAGAACATCAGCACCAGGGCCCGGGCAATGGGCTCAGCGAGGGGGGAAAGGAGACTCATCCCAACAGCAGAAGGACATGAACCTGTTGGAGCAGGGCCAGAGGAAGTCACGGAGATGTTGCAGGGCTGGAGCCCCTCTGCTGTGAGGACAGGCTGAGAGAGGTGGGGGGGTTCAGCCTGGAGAAGAGAAGGCTCCAGGGAGACCTCAGAGCCCCTTCCAGTCCCTAAAGGGGCTCCAGGAAAGCTGGGGAGGGACTCTGGATCAGGGAGGGGAGCCATAGGAGGAGGGGGAAGGGTTTGACACTGAAAGAGGGGAGATTGAGATGAGATCTGGGGAAGAACTTCTTTGCTGCGAGGGTGGTGAGAGCCTGGCCCAGGTTGCCCAGAGAAGCTGTGGCTGCCCCATCCCTGGAGGGGATTCAAGGCCAGGTTGGAGGGGGCTTTGAGCAACCTGGTCTGGTGGGAGGTGTCCCTGCACAGGGCAGGGGGTGGGACTGTATGGTCTTTAAGATCCCTTCCAACCCAAAGCATTCAGTGATTTTATGATTCTAACACTTGCTCATCAAAACGCCAGGGTACCACTGCCCTGGTGCTGGCAGAGGGGAAAAGCAAGAGGACAAGTGTTGGGGGCAAGATGGGCAGCGTTGTTTGTGCAAAGGGCTGTGGGACAACATCCACTCTGCATCTTGTATCTCCTGGCTCAGCTGCTGCCAGGCATTTGGGTTTGTTCAGTAAAAGATCAGAACTGGAAGTCTCCTGCTCACCACCGGGTGTCAAAACACAACCATTTCCAGGAGGTGTTGAAAGGCATTTTTGTTGCTGTGCTAGGCTCTAAAAATTAAGGGACACTTACCCAAAGTATTTTTTTCTGTCCTGAGGACAGGATACGTGCCAAAATAATCAGCTTCTCCTCTGCCACTCTCAGATTTTGCTTGTGGAGCGTACGCTGTTTGCAGTGAACACGGTTGGGCAGCTCAGCGTGGGCTCAGCTCTGCTGGCACCTCCTGGGCAACCAGAGCTGCCCCTGCCCTGTGTGAGCCCAGCCCTGAGGTGCTGGGCTGGGGAAACTGCTGCAAAACAGCCTTGAAATGGGGCAGCACAGGTTGAACCTGGGACAGTCAGAGGTACCAGCCCCAGGTCCTCTAGATAGTGAGGCAGAATAATACCAGGTCATCTTTCATTCTCACATAGCCTACAAGGTCAGCCCTCGGACTAGCTGTTTTCCTGGAGTCTTTTTAACTTGTTTTCACATTTTGTCTCTACTTACTCTGAAATCTTTCCTAGAATCAAAATATCACCCAGGCTGACATCACTGACTGAATGGTGGGATTTTGAGAAGAATTGCTAAGAGGTCAGTTAAGTGTGTTCCACTCAGGTCCACTGATTAAGCAGACTGTTTTCCAGGCTCTAGATCAGAGGTGGCCTGGCTTGCATGGGACAAGGTTACTGCTCCCGCTGGACTCCCAGCACGTAGGTGGCTGGGCTGGTGGTGAGTCATTGCATCATACATTATGTGTGTTGTACAGTTACATTTTAAGGCTAAATGAAATAGACTTGTTTATGTGCAGCAGGTGAGAGGATGCTCAGGGAACAGTAGCTTTGCCATCGATCCTGGCCCCTCCAGCTCATGAGTCTGATGCCTCTGATGCAGGAGTTCAAGACCCTACTATGAAATGGTGTCTCTAAACAACAGCAAGGACAAGTCACCTTACAAAACAAATTCTCACTCCAAAAAACCTGAAAACTCTGCTCACAGCATGGAGGAGACACAGCTGCAGTTGTCCACTTCAATTCCTAAGAACAAATAACAAAACTCCTGCACAACCTTTAGTGCCAGAGGTCAAAACACCATCAGGGCAATAGGTGGAGGAAAGCAGTAGGTGGAAGCTGCTAACAGGACTCTAAAGCACATCTGTGAAGGATAACTTGCAGCATCAGTGTCCGCTGAAGCCACCACGAGCTGCCTAGCCATTTTGCTAGGGATCACTCTTTCTTTCTAGGGGAAAGGAGAAGAAATGTGATTAAGATGTCTAATTGCATCAAAGTATTCTAATATACTAATAACCCAGTGACTGAGATGTAAATGAGCATAAGTGTGCAGGAGTTTGGAGAACTTGTGCTACTTAATTACTGTGATACATAGCAATAAGAGAAAGGAAATATATTTCAAAATGTTAAATCTGGCACCAAGATACTCTGTTTCTAAATCAAACCATTTTCAAATGATTGGTTTATTTATTGTTGAATCAGTGCTCAGAAGTCACATAATCTCTGGGTGAATATCCCAGACTTTCACACTGAAAGCCATCCCAACTTGATGCAAGTTGTCACCATCACCACAAGACAGCACAGGCACTGGTGGCTGCGTGTGCACGGGATGGCAGGGAAGGCACCAGCGTGGAAAGATGTCTCAGTGTCTCACTAGTACCCAGCAGGATTTTCACTTTTTATCTTTACACTCAGAAATATTTTGCATCTTTGGAAGGCACTCGAGTGAGGTTCAAGCATGTAGAGGTGTTACCTTGACGGAGGCTGATGTGCGGGTCTCTCACCCACAAGCAGGCAGGGGACAGAGCTCTGAAGTCAGGTTCACAGCAGGAAAGCGCAGCCTCTGCAGGGTTCAGCAAACCCTTCCACCAGCATCTGCCCTCGGGTGTGATTTGAGGCCATCAGAGCAGACTTTCAGGTGATCCCCCACCCCACAGGTTCTCCCCAGTCCAGTGTGCCTGAGGAAATGCCTGTGTTCAGTGAAATCAGGACAGACCATTTCTCACTCCTAGGCCAGGAGGAGCTTCTAAACACTCTGGCACAGCTGCTGTACAATGTCCTCCTTTTTAATGAAAACATATATCACCATCACTATTATCTAGTCTGCCTTTTAATTAAAAGGCTGTTGCTCTCTCTGCCTTGTTTCCTGCTCATCGCCCATCTCAGACCTACCACAAGAGTCAGACTTCAGCAGGCAAATTCCTTCCTGAGACAAGGCATGAGCAGAGAGCAAGGGTGGCTTGTTATTTACTTTGCTGATGACTCTGCTGAATGTAATTTTGTCTGACTTTGGGTCATACGGTGAGCAGAAGCAGTGACTGGAGAGTGCAGGGGAATCCAGGCCCTGTTTCACTGGAACTTTATCTTTAAAGAGGAGGAGGAGGAGGAAGAGGAGGAGAGTGATGTCCTGCTGCTCCACAGCTTAGAGAAAATCTCCCAGAGCATCTCACTCACCCTGGGTGTGGAGAGCATGATGGAGGGGTGATGTGGGACTGAGCCACCAAGGACATACATCTCCCACTTCAGAAAATCTGTGTTTCCCCAGATCTGTTTCTGAGCTCAGTTTCCCAAGCTGGGTGGATGTCCCTCTCAGTCTCTTGTAGAGATCCCTCTGGGACCCTTCACTTTGCATCAGCAACATCAGATACACCTCAGGCTGGGAAAGGTGAGCTGCAGGGCACCTTCACAACCTCATGGCTAAGGTACTCAACAAGCAAGGGGGCTCCTGCAACTCCAAGCATCCTCCCTTCCAAAATATCCTAAGCAGAAATGGATGAGATGCTCCTTTTTCCCTTGGTGCCCCATGCCCTGGCCATGCTCCAGTCCCTTATACAGGCATTGCCAAGGTAAGAGCAGCTACTGCTGCCTTGGTGCACCCACAGTGGGGATGAGGAGTTCCCAGATGTGCACCCCGTGGGGGCAGGTGTGGACACCAACACCAGCCAGGCATGATATTGCTGTGAGGCCTTTCAGCAGCTCTGGGTCCAGCAGCCGAGGGAGGTTTTCAGGGTGAAACATGAATTCAGGTACTAGCAAGGGCAGTTGGACACATGGGAACAAGTCCTTTATGTCTGGCTCTTATAGATAAACCGATCAGGGGTTACTGCTCTATGCGTAGGCCCAGCCTTTTACTCAGCAATTTAAGGAGCTGGTTTTAAAAAGCCATGAGCCCACAGACATCAAAGTTTGTCTTTCCATTCTCCATGTCTTCATGCAGAGATGCTGGGATGTCCCTCTGGCTATGCTGGTCCTGCTGGGAGCCACAGGGAATGTGAACCAGGATCATTGCTTATACCATCACTGGCCAAGGTTGACTTTTTACTCAACTAATTCTGTCAGATATTTGTTAGGCATCAGAGTGGAAGAGATGGTCCTACAAAGCATCTGATTAGCATTTGGCTCAACAATTCAACAGTTTGACTTTCACTTTCGGTGGTTCAGCACCGAACGTCCCTGCTCCATGAGCTGGCCATGCAGCCTCAAAGCATATGTATGGACCGTGTAGCATGGAAAAACCAAGCAACAAACCACTGTTTCCTCAGGCCTTCTTTATTTTCTAATGATTATACTCCCTGCAACCTTCCTCCAAGCCATGAAAGAAGGCTGCTTGCTTGCTGCACACTTCACTGAAGGATGTTGGACCTGGCTGGTCCTTGCTCCCCAGCCTGTGTCCACAGGGATGCTCCTTTTGCCAAGCCAGATAATGCTGGTGCACACCTGGCTAAAGCCTCCTCCGGCTAATCACATCCCCCTGATTAAGAGGAGAGAGACAATTACCCTTATTTGTCTTGTCAGCGCTTGGATGTGATGTGTGGCTGATAGTAACCGGCAGTCGCTTTGCCTCAGGGCTGCCCCGGGTAATGATTTACATAGTGCAGCTAAATCTGAAAATCCCACTAACATCCTCTTCTAATGAAGCTCCAGGTACCTTCCTCAAAGCCCCAGCAAGGCTGTATCTAGGCAACAAAGACCACTGTCCCTCCACAAGGAAGCACTTAGATGAACACCTCCAAAGGCAAAGGATGCCGCTAATTAACCCTTGGGGCAGCGCTGAGCTCTCTGCTCTATAACAAGGTCTTTGCATCCCTTGAAGCCCACTGGAAGGCTCTTAGGGCTCTACGTTGTGCCCGCTCTGCAGATTCCCCTCGCAGCCCTTCAGCAGGGCTGGCAAGCAGTGCAGCTCTGCTCTTTGAGTGGTTATTTGCTAACACGTGGTAGGAGTTCACCTGAGCCCCCGCTGCTCCTCCTTGTACTTGCAGTTCCTGAACAGTTCCAGCATTTGCAGAAATTTCATGCCAAGTTGTCAGAGCAAGCAGCAGCAGGAGCAGAATATGGGATGTACCCGCGAATGCTGAGGGAGCTGGCAGAAGTCATTGCTGGGCTGCTCTCCATCATCTTTGAAAGGTCCTGGAGAACAGCTGAGGTGCCCTAGGACTGGAGGAAAGCCAATGTCATCCCAGTCTTCAAAAAGGGCAAGAAGGAAGACCCGGGAAACTACAGGCTGGTCAGCCTCACCTCCATCCGTGGAAAGATGATGGAACACCTCATTCTGGGCATCATCTCAAAGCATCTGGAGGAAAAGCAAGCTATCAGAAGTAGTCAACATGGATTTACCAAGGGGAAATCATGTCTGACCAATCTGATAGCCTTCTACAATGACATGACTGGATGGATAGATGAGGGGAGGGTGGTGGATGTTGTCTACCTTGACTTCAGCAAGGCTTTTGACACTGTCTCCCACAGCATCCTCATAGGTGAGCTTTGGAAGCGTGGGTTAGATAAATGGACAGTGAGGTGGATTGAAAACTGGCTGAAAGACAGAGGTCAGAGGGTTGTGATCAGTGGCACTGAATCTAGTTGGAGGTCTGTAACAAGTGGTGTTCCCCAGGGGTCAGTACTGGGTCCAGTTCTCTTCGATATTTTCATCAATGACCTGGATGAAGAGATGGAATGTACCCTCAGCAAGCTTGCTGATGACACAAAACTGGGAAGGGTGGCTGACACACCAGAAGGCTGTGCTGCCATACAGTGAGACCTGGACAGGCTGGAGAGTTGGGCAGAGAGTACCTGATGAAATTCAACAAGGGCAAGTGTAGGGTGCTGCACCTGGGGAGGAATAACACCCTGCACCAGTACAGGTTGGGGGCTGACCTGCTGGAGAGCAGCTCTGAGGAAAAAGACCTGGGAGTCCTGGTGGACACCAGGATGACCATGAGCCAGCAATGTACCCTTGTGGCCAAGAAGGCCAATGGCATCGTGGGGTGCATCAGGAAGAGTGTGACCAGCAGGTTGAGGGAGGTCATCCTCCCCCTCTGCTCTGCCCTGCTGAGGCCCCATGTGGAGCACTGTATCCAGTTCTGGGCTCCCCAGTTCAAGAAGGACAGGAAACTGCTGGAGAGCATACAGCAGAGGACCACAAAGATGATTAGGGGCCTGGAGCATCTCTCTTGTGAGGAGAGGTTGAGGGTCTTGGGTCTTTTTAGTCTGGAGAAGACTGCGGGGGGATCTGATCAACACCTATAAATACTTAGGGGTGGGTGTCAAGAGGAAGGGGCCAGTCTTTTTTCAGTGGAGCCCAGTGACAGGACAAGAGGAAATGGGCACAAACTTTTACATAAGAAGTTCCATCTAAACATGAGGAGGAACTTCTTCACTTTGAGGGTGGCAGAGCACTGGAATGGGCTGCCCGGAGAGGTGGTGGAGTCTCCATCTCTGGAGACATTCAAAACCTGCCTGGACAAGTTCCCGTGGGACCTGCTCTGCGAGGACCTGCTTTGGCATGATCTCCAGAGGTCCCTTCCAACCCCATATCATTCTGTGATTCTGTGGTATGAGCATACCTGCTGCAAGCAGCACTGTCCCTTCAGCCAAGAGGAACAGCCTCTGACCCTCAGTAGCCAGCTGTCCTGTGAGCAAGACCATGAGCTGTCCCATGAGCAAGCCTCCTTCAGAGCCCCACAGTGCAACTGAGACAGTGACTGACGAAGCAGATGACCACCAGTCCCCATGTGGTGGGGGACTGACATGAACAGTAGCTGTGCAGGGCTTGGGTTTAGGGTTGAAACCCAGAGAGGATCAAACAGGTAAACAGATGCAATAAGCAGGATAGGGATCTCCAAATTTCCAGAGGCCAGAGTAGTGTCTCTACACTGGAAAGTGTACCTGGAGCTGTGTTTGGTGAATATTTTGGGAGGAGAACTTCCATGCACTGGATAGCTGCTGGCAACACATGGAAAGATGCATGCTATTGCTTTCACAGGGCCAGAGTGCAGTACTTAACGGAGTAAGTTAACGGAGCTGGCAGAGGGCTTTACAGGACTGGGAAGAGCTGTCTGCATCTGAAATTGGGGCAGCTGTCATTCCAGTCACTCAGAGACATGAGCCCCATGGTGCTGGGATGGTTCATGCTCTCCAGGGCAGCTTTGGAGGCAAAGCAGAGTGTGTTAGTGACTTCTACTGAATCAGACACTCTTGCAGTGACTTGGAGCAGAAGGCACACCAGGAGGCCCTGGAGGTGATTGGAAAGTTGTTTCATGTGGCAGGTGGATCTCAGGAGCTCCTGTAGCCTCAGAGCCAGCAGGTCTGGAGATGGTTTCCTGGAGAGTGAAGGGTGGCTGCAGGTGGCACGGTAGGGCTCCCAGCCGTGCTCCTGCAGGGACACAAGTCAGAGGAGAGATTTTTGCCCAAGGTTCATCCTCATGCCAGAGTCACCCAGGAGTGTCCTCTGCAAAGGAACAAAGAAAAGAGGGAAGGAGGAAGAGATTTCGCAGGAACTTTTAAGGCATCTGAAAACTTCTTCTGCAGACTTCATACGTGAAATTAGCACTGCAGTACCTTCTGAAATGGGCAAAATAAAGCTGCTGGCCCATGTGTCTGGGAGGTCAGGGCACAGGCCTGGGCTGAGAGCAGGGGCAAGCTGAAGAAAACACAGACTAGGAGCAAGTGATGTTGAGAGCAATCATGTGCTGTGTGGTCCTTCATGGGTGTAATTTCCCACTACACTAAGTACCAATCAGGGACTTGGTATAAAAGTTCTGCAGGATATTCCTCACCAGTTTTATCCACAGGTGAATGAGAGAGGTGCAGCAGGCAGGGAGGTGGTTGTGACCCCACATGGGTGTCTGCTTGGGAGACTTTGGACATCTCTTCCCCTTAACTCTTGAAATGACATGCAGGACACTGTAGGTAAAAAATGTCATGAGAAGGGAACAGGACTCGGGCTTCAACCTTCCACCAACCCCTCTCTGTGCAGACAAATACATTTCCTCAGTCATCTGGAAGATAATCCAGAGATGCTGGCTACACATGAGCTTCCAAATGAATAGTGTCATGAGCCAGTTCCTCAAGAAGCCAAGTTGCAAGGCTGACTCAAAGATTTCATTGATCAAAATACTGCCAGCAACAAGCACCTTCTGTCTTGCTTGTACATTGTCTATCAGACCAGATGCATATAAATCACAGGCACAATGTACCTCGCCGGATCAGATGGTGCTGACAATGTCAAAGCAATTATAGCGGTCTAAAAAAGCTTACAACAAGATGGCACAATAATACCTCTGGCTTCCAGCACTCCTGGTTGTAGGGGAGTGGGTTAGGCAGAAGGAGCCCAGGAGACCTGATGAGGACCTGGCCATCAGTGTCCCTGCTCCTCTGCATTAAGGCAAGGATGGACCACCTGGACACTAACCCAGCTGAGTACTGGGCAGAGAATTTGGACACAACCATACTGGGGCTCGTGACCCTGCAAGGGAGTGACACTGGTTTCGTTTAAAGATGAAGTCTCTGTCTGCTGGCACCAATCTCTGCTCAGCATCTGGGGCTTTTTCAGAGATCCAGAGCACACAGATATCCAGAAAGGTGTTGCTTTGGACACCAAAAAAATGTGCCTCAATGCTGAACCATTCCTGCAGCATTCACCAAGTTGTTTATATTTTAAAAAATCCCCAAATTGGCAATATTTGGTGTCAGTATTTCTAAAATGAAATTCTTCAATAATCCAGTTTGAAATTACACCTATGAAATCCTTTTGCTGGCAAATGAAATATTTTCTTTAATATATATATTTAATTTCCTATATACTGGAAACAACCAACACATTGTTTCTCAATGTCTTGCTAATCCCAGTGAAAAAAACAGGAATCAGTTCCTCAGCCAGCTCTGTGAGAACACAGAAGTGCAACTGATTTACTGACCCTGACCTTGGCAGAGCTATAAACTCCCTCTCTCGTTAAGCCAGGCTATGGCTCGGGGCAGAGACAAGTTGAATTTGGTGGTTCAGCAATCTCTGGTAGCAAAAAAAATATTTCATTCTAACTAAATCTAACTCCTATAGATAGACCTCACAGTCCCATAAACACATATAAAAAAATAGATAAAATAAAAATGTTTCATTTTGATAATTTCTAAAAGACTTTTTTCTCCCTTGGAGACAAATTTTTAAGTACTATTTATAAAATGGACAGAGATCCCCTCAGCTCAGTCAAAATGTGGGAAATGTCAGCTTAAACGTCTTTCCTGCTTGCTTTAGAGCAGGAATTTGGAGTTTTGACAGCTGTCTCTGCAGGACCTAGCACCTGAGGAGAGCGAGGGTGTGCTGGGGGCAGCCCTGTCCTCAGCTCTCCCACCTGGCAGAGGGGGCACCAGGAGCCTAAATCATTTTTATGTTAAAGACAGAGGAACAGAGGATGGAGGAGGGCAGAGCACCTTCCTAAGAGTGCTGGAGGAGTGAGATGCCTCGGAGAGCCTGGGGTGAGAGGATGAATTTACAGTGCCGGTGGATCCCCCAGCATCCCAGCTGTGCTGTCACTGGTGCAAAAGGGATGCCCCTCTTGCCCTTTTCAGCCCAGGTCTTCATGTGCAAATTCCCTTTGCTTTTCTTATAAATGGGTTTTGAAAGGCCTCTGTTGGTATATAATTTGGAGCAAGTGCTCTGTTCGGCTTGAACTCTGGGTCCCACCATCCAGCCTGGACCACGGCACAAGGCATCACTCACCAGGCTGTGGTGCCCCATGTCTTGCGTCTTTTACTGTTCAACCATTGAACAGTCACTGAACTGACTGCAGGGTCTGCTGCTTGTATTGAGGAGGTATCACCACCACGCATGGTACAGATCTGGGTGCACACAGCAGGGGCTTCTACTGCAGTCCCCCAGTCAGACCC
This sequence comes from Numenius arquata, assembly GCF_964106895.1. Classification (NCBI taxonomy): domain Eukaryota; kingdom Metazoa; phylum Chordata; class Aves; order Charadriiformes; family Scolopacidae; genus Numenius; species Numenius arquata. The sequence continues at coordinate 843,029 of NC_133596.1, forward strand.
TTTATTCTAGGGCCTCTAGGTCTTAGCTACTCACTTATCCCAACACTGGCTCCTTTCTCGGTGTTATCTAGTGTTGGTTCCTGGCCATGAGTTTGGAGGAGCTCAGACCCTGGCTATATTTTTGGGAATATTGTGATTTTAGAGTAGGCAGTGGAAGGTGTGAGAGGAACAAGGACATGTGTACGGGAAGCCTTCACAGTTTCCATCCATGTTGGCCATCTCCAGATGGAAGCCAAGCCCAAATCTTTGTGGATCATTTCTTCTTTGAGAGAGAAGAAGGGAAGGGAAGGGAAGGGAAGGGAAGGGAAGGGAAGGGAAGGGAAGGGAAGGGAAGGGAAGGGAAGGGAAGGGAAGAGAAGAGAAGAGAAGAGAAGAGAAGAGAAGAGAAGAGAAGAGAAGAGAAGAGAAGAGAAGAGAAGAGAAGAGAAGAGAAGAGAAGAGAAGAGAAGAGAAGAGAAGAGAAGAGAAGAGAAGAGAAGAGAAGAGAAGAGAAGAGAAGGCCAGGAATAACATCTGCAGTCCTGCCAAGTCCCCAGATCTGGATTTCAGTTATAGACACATATTTCGACCTAAAATATTAGAAGTTCTTCTCTGAAATCAGATAATGCCCAGGTGAAGCACAGATGGAGGAAGAGAGGATGTTGAGAGTGGTGATGATGCAATTAGGCTGTGCCAGTCTAATTGTAGAAGCCAAAGAGGCAAATGAAGTCTGAAAACTTTTAAGTAGCGTCTCCGCATTTTTTACCTGCTTGGCTTTGCAGCCTTGCTGTTCTTATCACAAAGCTCATTTTGTTATTTGGAGTCTGAAGTGTAGATGTAAGGCACTTAAGTCCCAAGGAAAGATTCAGCGTGTGAAGGCAAGAATTTGTAAAGGTACTCAGAGAACCCAGGAATGATCCTGCCGTGGGAGACATTCCAGTTACTGTGTCCCCAGATTTCCCTTGGCAAGTGCTCCTTGGAAATCCTACCATTGAAGTAACTTCTGACTTGCAAGGTGACTTATTAAGGGCATCAGCAAACTTCTTATACAGCCTCGGGGGAAAGCACAAGCAGCAGTTCACTTCCTTGCACCTGGAAATCCCTCAGTGTTCAGCAAACCCACAGTTCAGCAGGACTGGATTTGATGTTGTTTTTGGGAGGGGCAGCCTGGAGGCACCTCTACTTGATGGAAGCTTGTAGCTCTCTCTTTAATTGGAGGTGAATTTAATTTCAGTAATGAGCCTGGCACATTCCAGTTCCTGATTAGATTTGCACAGTGATTAACCCAGCAGATATTCACTTGGCATACTGCCCAGTCCATTCCAGTTGCAGTGGACTGAAACCACTTCTGCTGCGACTCTCACACTGGGAAGCAAGGTCACCTGAAGGTCATTGTGGCAAGGGAGACGTAGCAGGGCTCAAACGTATGCTGATTTTCTAAAATTCTGCTTGGGAAGGGCCTTTCCAGCTCCTCCAGTTGGATCCCACCTGAACTGAGAAGACACCATGGGTCACACTGTGCAATTTCTGGTGCTCCATGAGGTAGAAGTAGCTTCTTGGGGGAGAAGTTTCCCAAAGAGATAGCTGGGTTTGCCCAGGCCCCTGTCTCTCAGAAAGTGCTTCCAAGCTCTTCCATCTCCATGTGCTTAAGATGTGCAAGAAGCTTCCTGTTGTACCCTTTGCTCAAGTAACTGTGCCCTTGTCTGCAAACAGCTGGAGCTGTGAGTGCCTCCAAGTACGTTCTGTATGGATCTGAGCTGCTGGCCAAGGAGCAGACCTGGTGGGTAAAAGAGGCACGGTGTGCCTGAGCTGTACCAGCATGTTTTGCATGCAAAGAATCCCATCCCCAGGACTGTCAGGAAAATGTCCTCTACTGTCACGAAATTCACTCTCAGAACAAAAATAAATCAGAAGCTACTCTAAGGTGAAAATTCACTCTGAGTTGGTCTGAGATACCCAGTGGTTTCCACATGTCTTCTGAGGAGCTTCCACACGCTGGCCCTGAACAGAACAATCAGTGTGACCCCCGTGCCTCTTGGCCAGCAGGTCCAACTCAGTCCCACCTCATCTGGGGCGGTGGGACCATGTCATAGTGCAAACTGAGAAGCACACAAAACATCAAAGGATTTCCTCTGTTGCAATTCCATTTACTGGTTACTGGATGGCTCCATTACAATTGTTACCAGGCCAGAGAGTGAAAATGGCCATAAACACACTCTCAAATCAATTGCAAAAATCCATAGTTGGCTGGGGAGAAACAGAGGGTGATGCCTGCTCACTCCACCCTCCCCCCCGTATGGGTTATAATTTTCTTATGCTCACAAAAGACACTTTTTTCCCTTCTCTCAGGAACTGTCCAAAAGGGAAATAAGACAGGATCAAGAGATTAGCATGTGTGGTTCACGTTCATAATTTAGCACTGGTGCAATATTATAATATGGCCTAGATGCCTGGGAAGGTGTTTAATGTAAGCCAGAATGATTGACATCTCTCCATACAGGATCTGAAGGCTGTCAGATCTCAGGTTATTGAGTGTCCCACTTACTGAAAAATTTATATGTGAGCTAAGTAGGACACAGATCTCCAGTTCACCCTGCCTGCCTGAGCTCAGATCGTTCTCCTGGAGCTGCTTTCGAACAAGCTCTGAGTTGCTGATGGCACTGGCAGAGGGTATTGGCAATTCCTAAAACCAGTAACAACCCAAAAGCTACAATTTCCTGTTGTGCAAACCAAGTTTACTTTGGAAACAGGCACCAAGTCAAGCAAACTTCAGTAACTCCCATTAATCCGTGACCGTGTGCTGCAGGAACAGCATGAGGACTTTGCCTCTTAGGAGGACCTTCTAGTACACCAGCTGAGCTCCTTGGGAAGGGGCAGTGGGGGTGACAGCAGGCACGGGTCAAGCTTCTCTGGTGCACAAGGCCACGATGCTTTGGGAATAGTTCTGCACCAGCAAAATATTCTGCACCTGGGCATAGAAACATCTGTGTTAACATTAACTAGCTTTTCTCAGTGTCTTATTTTGCCCTAGAATCAGCCCTGCATTATAAAGGCCAAACTCTATGAATTATATTGCCATAAGGGTGCTTTTGCCTGCACCAGAAAAGCTTTGCCAGGTCCATCTGGGCACCTGCACAGCAGAAGCAGTGAATTCAAACAGCTGTTCTTGTGGAAAACCTCTGCTCCCTTTGAATGCAACCAGACATTTGGGAAAGAGACGCCAAAATAGCTTTGAGAGCCATGTCATGAGACTAAGCTCAGAGGCGATAGATTTACCAGGGGTTGGTTGCTTTAACAATTATTTCCATGTTGAGTTTGCCTTGCTGCAGCTCCCATTCAGTGGATCCTGTTATGTATTTTACTACTAGGTTAACGACCCAGCAGAAATCATTTTACTACTTATCCACCTACATTTGTTATGAGCTGTATCTTTCTCATTTCTTTATTAAAAGAATTTGGTTGAGCTGTTCTAACACCACTGTAAGACATCTTTCCTGGGCCTTGGATCACTCTATAAAGCCTTACCTTGACACTTTCCATTTGGAGCCGGTGCCTGGTATGATTTCCGTGAGTACCATCAGAGTCAAAAATAACTGATATTCCCCTTCTTGGAACACCAACATTTGATGGTGTATCCCATGTGTGCTCTTCACCTACTACTGCCAGGAAACTGTAGTCCCACAGACCACAACTCCAATCCCTCCTTCAGCCACCACGGTAAGGTCCTCTTCCCCAGTCCTCATCTAAACCACTTTGCTTGGTGGAGGACAGTGCTGTAATACCCGTGAACCAGATTAGTCCTCAGTTCACCCTCTGGTGAGGCTCTCCCATTTCTTCTTCATATCTTCCAGGATCCATGCTTCTTTGGATGCTGAAGGTCCTCACATCATTGCTAAGAGCTCTTTATGACGGTTGGAGTAACCTGCTGTGGTTGTGCCAATATTCAGCAGCTTCAGCTGAAGGTTGGAGTTTTCCTTCTTGCACGCTCAGGAGCTCCTGCGCTAGCCTGGCTGGCAGGGATGGGAGATGGAGTGTGGCTCCTGGGGGAGAAGCCCAGGAAGAAATCAATGATGGCCTCATGAAGTCTTAAGGGGTCAAACCGACAGCACCAATATTTGGTAATTCTGGCTTTACTTTGGGTTTTTGAAAGAGCCCAGAGGACTGTGGAACCCAGCTCCCACAGGTACCTGGCCAATGTCTTTCTTTGATCTGCTCTGAAAACCCAACCTACATGATCCAAAAACTCACAGTGGTAGAAGGCTCGACAGATTGTTAAATCCTGAACTAAGAGCCTTTCACGCTTCTCCTTATCACCTTCAAGGAAGAAGAAAATGCATGTGAAAATGACCTCTTTCATCTGAAAGAGGGTGGAATCAGCATAGCAGAACCCAGCTGACACTGACATTGCAGACAAGACCTCAAAAGCATGGGTGAGAACATGCAATGCTGTGACCACCCTGGAACCAGCCCCACCACCACGAGCCCCCAGCTCCATCAGCACAGCACCGTGCTGTGCAGGCTGAGCTGTGCTCCTACATGAAGTAGGAGAAGCACGTCTGGAAGCTCTGGAATGCTCTTAAGTGGGAGAGAAGACTTAAGCAGTGTCTTTGCAGAAAGTCTCCTGGATTTATGAGAAACACAATTGCGCCCTGTTTTTTGGATTCAATTTAATGGGCTCAGGTGGCATTAGCTGGGAACGGCATCTTGAGGATGAAGAACAGGTGTCAGCCCAGACTCAGGGTCTCATGCCGGGCAAGGATTATTTTATTATAACTAATATTCTTATTTCTTATTAATGTTAATTACTGGCTGAAGCTCAGTGCTTTAGGGAACCTGTAGCAATGCCTCCATCAGTGCTCCAGATGATCCTGCATACTTGGAAAGGCCTTGTCAGAGCTCATCAGGTTTTGCGGATGACTGGCTGTACAGCAACCAGAGGTGAGTGGGAATATTACAGACACACGGGGAAATCTTCTTGCAGACTAATCCCCATGAATCATTTTGTTCATGAACTCTTTTACTCATGAATATTTGGTAGGTAAACATTTCCTTCCAAGTAAACACTTGTGAAAAACAAATGTGTCATAATTACTCGTGCAAATATTCTCTTCTGAATGTTTATGCAAATATATTTACCCATGTGAGCTCATATATCAAACTACTATGAATATGTATTTTCATGAGAAAACACATAAGGTGAAAAAAACATTCTGAGGGGTTTCTGTTGGCTTACTAAGGGAGTGAAAAGTGAGCTGTGCATCTCCTTTTAATGTGACTACAGCTGGGCTCACAAGTACCAGGTTGAGAACATTCAGTCAAATTACAAATACTACATTCTAAAAATGCTAAATTCACCCCCAAGAATGGGTTTCAGGGAAAGAAAAACGATTGTGCGCTCTGAAGCGAAATCAGTGGGTAGACTTATTTCAGAAAATAAGAGGATGATACTAGTTATTTACAGCAAAAAGCATCCCAAATCCATTTTCAGGAGCTAAAGTGATGCTCATGGAAAACCTATGGAGTGATTGCAATTTCAGAGCACATTTGTGGGTATAAGTGTGTTTGCAATTCTGGTGGAGAAGATGACACTGGATGATCTCTCATAGCATTCTCATTTGGAAGCTGAGGCAGAATGGGCTGGGCAACCAGGCCAAGCTCTTTGGTGGTTGAAAATAGGCCCAAATGGCAGCGAGTGATGGACTGATGTCTGCTTCGGGACTGGTAATGAGTGCCCACCCCAGGGTGATATTGGGGTTCCCATCATTCAACATCTGGACAATGAGATACAGCTCACCCTCAGCAAATGCACAAATGATACAAAATTAGGGGGTGAGGGACGGATGATGTGCAAAATGTCAGGACATCAGTCCATGGGGACCTTGGAAACTGGATCCTTGGAGTAGGTCAACAGAGGCCACACCTGAAACATTGCTTCTGGTATTAGACTCCTAGGTCAAGAAGGATGTGAGGAAACCAGAAAGGGGACAATAAAGAGCAGCCGAGATGGTCAGGAATCTGAGGCATGCAACCAACAAGGAGAAGTTGAGGGAGCTGGACTGGGTGTATCTGGTGAAGAGGTGACATGGCAGCAGCCTACAATGACTTGAAAGGGAATTACAAAGGCATTGGAGCCAAACTCTTCTCAATAGTGTTTGGCAAAGTAACTAGGGCAGGAGTCACAGATTCAGGCTCAGGAGGTTCAGGATGGCCATTAGGAAAACTTTCCTCCACAGGAGGATGGTACAGTCCTGTGTCAAATCATGGGAGAGGCAGGAGGTCTCAATTCTTGGAAGTTTTTTAGGTTCAGCTCAGTAAAGCCTTAGCAAAGTGTAGGGCCTGTCCTGCTCCAAGTGGTAGGTTGGACTGGATACCTCTGTATGTCTTTGTCATCAGTGCTGCCCCACTCTGATTCTAGGACCTGGGCAGCTCAGCTCCTGCAATGGTTTTCCCCACAGCTTCCACAAAATCTCATCCCAGTGGGTCATGGACTCAGCTCTCAGCCCTGCAAGCCCTGCTGTTAGCCCATGCTCTAGCTCAGATCCTGAGGCCAATCCTGGCATTCTGCCAGATTTGCTGGGCCAGGACTTTGGATCAAATCTTGGTGTTTTCTCCCAGGCAAGGCAGAATTTCAGCTCTAATTTTAATGTACTAAAGATTTTTCCCTCTGCTTGCCAATTGACCTAACGTATATTAAAAAATGGTGGGTGAACTGTCTATGTGAACATAACCACTTTGTATAAAGAGAAAACAAAAATACATTAAAAAGAAATCCAAACAGAACATGCTGGCCTGCTTTCCTGTGCTTGTCTTCAGTGTTGCTCAAGTCTCCTTTGAAAACCTATTTGAGTTTCTTTCATTTTTCATTTTGAGATTATGGGTGTGTTTGTCTAAACATCTGTGGTAGCTGGTTAACAGGATCAGGCCAGCATTAGACTAGTCCAGACATAGAGTTGATAATCTTTTCCAGCCAAACAATAGCAATAACATTAATGCATAAATGCATAAATCCTCCTGTTCCACTCCATTTATCACCCAGACGTGCTACCCCCCAAAGCCAGGCAGTTGCACTGTCAATATTGGCTTTCTCTCTGCTGCAAACATGTCCCCACCACCTGAGCTGCAGAAAGCTTACCACCTCGTGTAAGGCAACGATTAAAGCTGCTTCCCACACCACTGAGGAAATGCAAGAGTTCGACACATCCAGATTCACCTGCAGTTGCTGTTTGAGGCACATGGACATGAGATCCTGGGTGTCCCATCGAACTGGGACAGGTCAGAGCCAAGCCCAGACATTGCATTTGGCACTCTTGTCCTCTAACAGGGTCCACAAATCACATGCTTCTCTCTGTCCCACTGGCCTCGACAGAAACTTTGTCATGTACAATTAGATTAATAATGGGTAATGAGGAGAATTTGCTAATAATAGTTAAAATGGTGGTCTGACATCTGAGCTGGGCACTGCAATGTCCTTGGTGTCGCAGAGGCAGAGCAAGTAGCTGCCTGCCCCCTGGCTGGAGTGTGGTTTGGGCCATGGAAACCACCAACGTCCCTGATTCAAAACTGTCCGTGGTGCCACAGGGACACACATTCTCTGGCAGATGGGATCAGCCAGGTCCCAGATCCTCCCAGGGGATAGAGGTTGTTGTCTGAGAACACCCTGAGCACCAGCATCAGAAGGTCTCAGGGGATGCGTCATCATTCCCTGTCAACTGCACCATTTTACAGAGCTATAGTAAATGTCCTGGGAGACTGGGTGCTTAACGAGATGTGTTTGTGGTCAAATTTCATGCTTGAAACACTCATGGGTTGAATGTAAAACCAACCATAAAAGACTTAGGCTGGCAGGGACCCTTGGTAGTTATCTAGTCCAACCTTCTGCTCCAAGTAGGGCTGTCTTCAAAGTTGGAGCAGGTTGCTCGATGTCTTGTCTAGTCAAATTTTGAAAACCTCCAAGGATGGAGACTCCACCACCTCTGGGCTCAGCCACTCCTGTGGAGAAGAATTCTTCCCTTATGTCCACGTGGGACTTCCTCTGTTGCAATCTGTGCCTGTTGCCTCCTATTCCTTCATTTTGGTGGCTCCCACACTGTGGACTCTTTCCTTTCTTCCGATGGAAGACCCTGACATGGTCAAAATACTCCAGATATCGTCTCACAAGTGCTGGAGAGGAGAATAATCTTGCCTTGACTTGATAGCCACACTGTTGCTCATACAGCCCACTCTGCGGTTGGCCTTCAACACATCATGGTCACACTGCTGGCCCATGTTCAGCTCGTTGGACAGAATCCCCAGATCCGTCTCTGCAGAGCTGCTCCCCAGTCACTGTCCCCAGCCTGCACCTGCCCAAGGGGTCACTGCTCCAGGAATTTGTGTTTCTTACTGAACTTCATGTGGCCGATCCCACATCCTCCTTGTAGCCAATCCCTCCAGCTCTGAATGTCTCTCTGAACAGTAGCCCAGGGTACCAGCTTCTCCCCCACGGCTTGGTGCCATCCTGGCAAGGATGATGTCTAACAGTACTCACCTCCTTCAGCAAAGGAAGGTGTTTCCATCAGCTCCTGTCAGGTACTGAGTTACTGTCTAACTCTTTTGTCCTACAGTCTGTTGGCTGGTAGTTAAATTAGTGTTTCCCATGAATAATAGGCATTTTGCAACTTTTAAAGTATTTACTATAACTTCTGGATGAATTTAACAGGAAAACAGGAGAAAATGGACAATTAACTGTTCTTGCAGTAATTTAATGTGTTAATGAATGTCTGTTTGATCTGTAATCTTTCCTGGAGGAATACTGGTGGGTACTCTCCTCTTCCAGATACTCATTTTCATCAAATGTGCAAGAGTTTCATGCGTTTTGGACCTTCATTTCTCTATGTAACGTGCCAACAGCTTCCAATGTTACTACATGAAGAAAGACAAGAGGCAGAGATACAACACTACGGCATGAAATCATCTCCTTGGGACATCAGGGTTATTATTTTTTAAATATGAACATGAACTCAGCAAAAATAAGACAAACCCACAAACAATTTCTGTAGCCAAGTCTGTATTTTCTTTCTAAAAGTTTCAGCCTGACTTTTTGCCCAGCTCAGGAACCAGGAGGTGTTGAAATCTCAGCCCTGACCACACGTGCAGCATCACACAAAGAATTGCCTGTGACCTTCCTGCCTACTTGAAGTTGCTGATTTTGGCTTTAAGAGGAGGAAACAGGCTGGAGTGCTTTGATTTTTCTCCTCTAGACTATGGGGTATTTTCCCCTTTACATCAAACTGGGGGGTATTTTCCAAATCCTATGACAAGAATGGCTTTAAAAAGCAAGTAAATGACATCCTCAAAGATTGACTGAGGATAAAGCATGCACAAAAATTCATTCACCACCCCCCAATGATAACACAGTGGTGATCAGCACTCCTGATGAGGCAGCCGTGGGCAAATGGTGACTCTTTAATGATGAGCATAAATTTAATTTGATTGCTGGGAATAATTGAGTGTTACAGCCCTCCGCTCATTGCAGTGGATTTCAGCAAACGTAATTGAAAGGGACATGTGTTTTTTCCTTAGTACTCCCTCTGCAGTTGCTGATTAACCTCCCAGCTGCAGCATTTGGATCTGGCGCTGGCTCTGGGAAGGACAGACACACAGACCTGGTGATGTCGGACCCCAGCCTCAGCCCAGCGGGATGCGGTGCGAGAGCTCAGGACAGATGTGAGGATGCCCAGTGTGCTTCAGAGGGAGGGAAGGCTACAAGTTCATGCAGAGACTCCCCCACCTGGGAGAGAAGGTGTGGATTATTCCTGTCAGCCTGATGCATTTCTTCATTTTGAATATTTTTATCAGCGGTGTCAGTGGCTGCTCCAGCTCTGTGTCCTCCTGTGACGGACTCTTGCTGATGGACCACATGGCATTTCTGAGTGCTGCTGCCCACCAGCAGTAACTGCAGCACCATCACCATGGTTAGACGCCCCTGCGCAGCCCAGACATCCAGATGGATACGTGAAGCCCGTAGTAGGTTCTATAGAAAAAATGTATCCTGCTAGATGAGAACCACAGGGACAAGAGATGGGGCTGGGCATTGAGGATGGCAGGCTGGAACCCCATTCATTTCTGTGCTGCTTTTCCCTTATGCTCTAAGATCCTTTGCCCTACCTAGAAATGTTCTCCTCCTCCCAATGTTCACACCCAGAAGCTATTTCTGTTCAGCTGATGGGTGGAATTCAGGCCTTCTGCAGCAGGACAGTGCATGTTGGAATCTGCACAAACTTTGGGAGAAGCATTTCCAAAGCCACCTGGGGCATGGATGCTTGCTTTGCACCTTCAAAGGTGACTCAGGCACCTGGGAGGTTAAAGGTGGGGAGCAACCATGGCTGGCAGCAAAGGGCCGTGGCAAAGATGGTGTCTTTAAATTACACCTGTATAGAGGAGGAAAATGACACTCAAGGTCAGAGAAATCACACCAGGGGGACTGGGGATAAGTGAGGGAGGACCAAGATCCTCTGAAAGAGCTGGAAGTGATTAACGAGTCATTAAGCACGGTGACTGTTCAGCACGACCTCCTCTTGGCGTGCACAGTTTCGCCATTTCTTTCATTGCTTCTGGGCCCAAGAGAAAGATTTTGATGTGTTAACAAAGCATCCTTTGACACCTATGAAGGCCATTAAAGGATGGGTTCGGTTTTGTCAGCAGCATATTGCTGCTTCAGCAGCAGTTTCTGCAGGTACTGTGCAGCAGAGCCTCCCCCGCCAGTCACAGAAGTGCTGTGGAAATAAAGTTGAGTGTTTTCTTGGATAAACCCTGGTGCCAAGCAGGGGTAGAAAGGAGCAAGTACGAGCCAGGTATACCTCGATGTGTCTGTGACCCTGCGAAGGCTGGCTGGGCAAGCAACTCCCCGTGCTGGGGCAGCCCTGGCATCTTCTCCGTGCCTGAAGCAGAGCCAGCGACTGTAAATACATCTTGAGCTCTTTAGAGGTGATATATTCTCTTCTGGGTCAGGAATGTGTCAGGAGTGAAATATTTGTTCAAAAAAAACAATGTATCTTTCAATATCCCTTGGAATAAGAGATGATCGCAAGGAGGGTAAGTGCTATGTCTTCTCTCCATGAGATATTGAGGAGGAGAAAAACACTCATACAGCACATGGTTCTCCCTCAACTATACGTTGCCACTGCACTAAAACACAATTCAGTTATGACAGGATTTGATGTATTCCTATAAATGCCTCTTATTGACAGTTTTGTTACATTTCAGGACACCTTTATTTTTCAACTAATTCATAAACCTCCACACTACAGGTGGATTCATTTCTGATTTGTATCTCAGTGTGAGCTGAACCACCACTGAGCGGGGCTGCATTCCTGACAAAGGAGCATCATTCCACCCCTCCTTGAGATAAGAATGGACACAAGAAGCTTCCTGTGTGGAAAGAAATGGGAAGACCAGGAGTTTGAAGTGGAACATACACAAGGAAAACTACATTGCTCCCTCAAAACCAAACTCCATAATCCTCATCTTCGTTATCCTTTAAAAAAGCAAAATGATGACCTGGCAAGCCTCAGTGAATATAAAGCAATGCTGGCTAATAATGAGAAACCAATTTAAGAGCCTTTCAACATCAGAATCCAGAAAAAGCTATCTTCTGTGGACATTTCCGTGTGTTAAAGTTTGAAAAATTAAATCTGTAAAATTAAATGTAAATCTGTAAAATTCAATCCTGGAAGTCTGAAAAGCTTGGTAAATTAAGAAAAACAGATGAAAAAACTGACATTACAAAACATTAAAAATCAAATTATAACTTTTTTGTGTTTTGCAGTGTCTCTGCAACATGTGAGCCAAAGCCAATATTCATTCCCATTTTCCAAATTGCTAGATAGAGCTTCTCCAAAGGCAATGTTTGCATCACCAATTGCAAATAATATTACATTTTCAAAACTGTAGTTGACATCCTAAATTTTCCAGCACGCTTTGTGCCCTCTCATTGCTGTCTTGCAAGTGAGCAGTAGATGATGGGTAATTTTTTCTTTCAACTATGAAATAACAGACAATTTCAAATATTTTGATATTTCCACAGTCTGAGGAATCATTGGTTACAGGTGAAAATGTAGCCTTTCTAATGAAATCATCATTTTCTCAATGAAAAAAAAAAAAAAATATTGCTGAGCACAAGATGCTGCTCCTCCATGTGTCAGACGTGAAGGCATGTAACTCCGTAAGCTGATTGACCAAGGCATGCACGTCCCTCTCGTTGTCTGACTTGAGGCAGCATGTCACGTTATGGCTGGACGAACGCAGAGTATTCAAGCTGATTCTCCACACAGTGGCATTCCTGAGAGTCACACTGCTGTGCGTAATGCTGCTGATGCCATCTGTGTCCCTGTGGAGCAAAGAGGAGGAGAGCGGAGTAGCTCTGGTGAGCGAAGCCATCGCCGTCTTTAAAGACGTGCAGGTTGTTTCTTGGGTGGGATTTTGTACAGACGCTTTGATGTCCTGATGGCCACAGAGTGGTAGGGACCCCCATGGTCCCCAGCTCTCCCCGCCACCCTCCAGTTCAGCTCCTGCTGCCCAAGGGCAGCCCCATGTCTGTGTGACCGGTGCGAAAACCCCTGAGCTGTAGGAAGCCTTGTTGGGAGCAGCACCGGTGCTTCCCCACCTCCATGCCCTTCTTCTCCTTGGTGGCAAAACCTACCTGAGGAAAACAAGCCGCAGATGCTTCTTAAGGAAACTGTTATCATCCAAGGTGTCTTCCTGGCTGTCCAGAGTCTTTCCAGCCACAAAACCCAAGTGCCAAATAACGACCCCTCTGGTGCGACCTGCCTGGCCAGTGACTCATCCATTGCAGTGAAGCCACATGTCCTTGGTTTCCAAACAGTGACTCCGGTACAAAAATATATAATTTGTCCCTTTTCTGAAGTGACAGATCTGCATGTCCATGGCACAGGAGCATAGAGGACTTGAAGTGAAATCTGGAACAGAAAGTGAAAGAAATATTTTCTTAAAGGGACACCCCAGGAAGGGGTGAGGTATCATGCAAGGTGAGGTGCTGAGTTCTGGGTCCAAGTGCAATGGAGCCGAGACATCAGCCCCATCCAGTCACTCACAAAGCAGCACTGAGCATGGCCATGCTGCCATCAGGATGGGGGTCAGCCGGGACTCAACCCCAGCCAGCCAAGCAAGGGCAAGCGTGAGAATGGTAGATGGGGTCAGCTGAGATCAACAGAGGTGACCAGGCAAGCTCATGCTGTTGATGCAGATCCAAGGTCAAGTCAAGTCGTCAGTTCTCAGGTCAGAGTTTGGCTCAGGGTGTCCACCATGGCCAGGTGTGGGCATGGCCGTGAGTCAGCTGTGTTGTGGTTCAGGCTGGGGACAAGTGTGAGAGCCCCAGTTTGACGGCAGCTCCTGAGGGAAGGGGTTCAGCCATTGCTGAAGCCTCTTGCTTTCTTCCCAACAGCTTTCTTCAAGGTCACCATCTGTGTTCTTCCCAAGCTGGCCTAGGCAGCCAAACCCCAAGGAAAAAAGGGCGTTCAAGTCACTGACACCTTGCTCCTCCATGCTCTGTATCCCTTTGGTCACTTGTTCTCCAAAGCACCTCCTTTTTGCAGTGGGACCCTGTGCTTCTTCCACTGCAGGACAACACAACCAGTAATAGCACCCTGGAGAAGTCACACAGAGTCACGGATTCCCCAAAGGAAAGCTGGCAGTTGAGTTGGTTTCTAGGCCAATGATCCTGCATTGAAAGTCATTAAAGTTTGTAATCTTGAAGTAGCAAAATTGTCACAATAACAGAACAGCTTAAACTTGTCTGGAAGCCAAACAGCAGGGAAGACGGTCCAAGGGGAGGGCAGACACTTAATTCTACCATCTGGCAGTGCTACACACTGAGCCTCAGTGCAAAATGGAGAAGTGGCAAAAGATTTCCAGGTAATCAAATGCTCGCTGCCAAATCCTTCTCCTGGGTGCCCCTGGGCACCACTGAGACTCCAGTCCTGACTCCAGCAGTGCTTTCACTTACTCAAGGCTTGATTTACTTTGTTGCTGTAAATCATGGCTTTTCCACTGTGGAAATGTGCTAGCATGGATGTGGTGTCAAAAAACATGAGTGTTAGAGACAACAGTTTTCCTGAGCGTGGTCATGCCAAGGGGGAATCACTCACCTCCTTGTGCTGGAGTATCTGTTTGAACAGTGACATCTTTCAATTAAGGCTTCTGTGTCTTTTAGGTGCTTTTCAAAACATTAGCGTGTACTCTGCACACTTTAGTTCCCATTGTTTTCCCTTCAGCGAATTGGTTCAGCCTCCTGCTTTTAACTGAAACCCATTGTCCATTTATAAAAGGATCTGCTGTGATTTTCTCATTCAGGGATTTTTGAAAGCCCAGATCTTTGGCAGATATGTCCAAGGAAATCTTACAATAGATGGGGAAAACCAGCATTGTGATGTCCCCAATTTCCAGCAACGCTGTTGTCACTCATTTTCCATCTTGCACGCAGGTCTGAGACAAATGACAAAAAGGCAGGGACAGGCTCCAGCTCAGGAGTGCCTGTTTCCAACACAATCCCAGGGAAACCATTGAGGTACTTATCCATGCCTTGAAATAGGATGTTTGGAAAAGAAAAGGAAGATTAAGTGGATATTTATTTGAAAATAAGAACCTACAAACTTTTCCCCCTACAAAGGGAAGACAAGAAGAAAAAACTGTGTTTAAACGCAGCTGTGTGCATATAAAAATTGGGGGGTGTTGTCAGCACCTCGTAATCACTACACAGGGAGTGAGTGTGTCCAGGGCCTTGTCGAGGGAGAAGAAAATCCACTCTGTTGTGGGTTGTCCCAGGGACAGCTGAGCCCCCAACAGCCGCCTGCTCACCCCCCAGCAGGATGGGGCAGAACATTGGAAGGGTAAAAGTGTGAAAACTGGTGGGTTGAGATCCAGACAGTTTAATGGTAAAGCAAAAATTGCCAACGTACAGCCACCCCCAGGCCAGCCGGGCTCCATCCCACCCAACAGGGACTCGGGAAGACAAACACCATCGCTCCCATCATCCCCCTCCCTCCTCCTCCCCCAGCTCCTCTCACTGAGCACAGGGGCACAGGGTCCGGAATGTCCCTCTGGGCAGTTGGGGGCAGCTCTCCCGGCTGTGCCCCCTCCCAGCATCCCATGTCCCCCAGCCCATCGCTGGCAGGGGGGTGAGGAGCAGAGACGACCGTGACACCGTGCAAGCCCCTCTCAGCCACGGGTGAAAAACGGGGGTGTTACCAACACTGGTTTGGTCACAGACCCAAAACACAGCCCCATGTGAGCTGTTATTGAAGGAAGTTCACTCCAGCCCAGCAAAAACCAGTACAGCTGTCTTGGGATGACTGTTTTGGCCAGTGAGGGGGAGAGGACAAGAAGCTTCTTTGTGTGTTTGTGTGTGCATGAACGGGAGCATTTTCAGAAAGGTCAGGCAAATGGTGAAGCAAACGCTCTGCTGAGCTTGCTCCATGGCTGGGAGGGGGAATCTGGGCCAGACGGAGAAACTGTTGGCCCATCCCACAAGGGACGTGCAGAGCGGTCAGTGCCATGAGACACTCCACTTAAGCTCTGTGTCTGCTGATGTCTGCAAGTGTGGTTTTCAGTGAGTTTCCATGTTGTCAGCATGGCCAGATGTGTGACCACATCTGCATGGAGCAGCCACCTGAGAGTGGAGGCCATGATGCCCACTGAGCTCTGCCATTTAATGACAACTGAGCTCTGGCTGGCAGCACCTCATGCTGTAGTCAGGACCTTTTGTACGCTCACAAAGGCTCACACACCTACTGTGCCATGGCCTTGCCTCTCTGTCTTGCAGTGAAATCCTGTGGACACTTTCAGATCTCCAAGAAGGGCTGGAGGTCTTAGCTGGGGATCAGCATCAGAGGTTTGCACCTGAAGCCCTTGAAGAAGAGTCCTCCAGCATCTACAGAGGCTGCTGTCTCTGACATATCTCCACAGGCGCTTTTGGCCTCCCAAGGGGAAGGTAGCATCTTAGAAATGAAAGGGTTCATTTCTGTTTATCACAAGTGGGCAGGTCTCCTCAAAAAAGTCCACTGAGGCTTTCCAGAATGGGACCTGCTGGGTGGCACACAGGATCTCTGTGTGGACTGCCATTTGCATCGCAGAGCATGCAAATGTCCCCCTGAAGGTATCTGCCACCCACTCTTGATAGTTTGCTTAGTCAGACACCCATAGATGAGCCTCCTGCCCTCGCTCTGACATGTGGATGTGCTTTAGAAGCATTTAGAAGCACCACGTCCTGCAGAGGCCTGGAGGGCTTATCGTCAACTTGTCAACGCACAATTTGATCACGGCGTAGATTGATTTGCCCTTTGCAAACAGACTGGGGGAAAATAGCTGACTCACCTCCCACTCACATGCATCCAAATACCAAAATGTCTATGAAACTACTCCAGAGCTGCCTACTAGATAAATATTTTGGTGGGAGCAAAACTAAGGTGTAGGTGGCCTTTGTCCCACCTAACCAGTGATCACATAGTTTGGAGTTTGGGTCCTTTCTGAGCCTGTAAGAAGAGACAGACACCATCCCTGCTGCAGGATGGACCGGTGATGATCAGTGGTGGTGCAATCCCACCCTGTGCCACTGTCCTCAGAATGAAGAGCATGAAAAACACCTTGGGCAGCTCTCACACTCCCCTTCCTCTGCCAGGGCAGGTGTGAGCCCCACAAAGGAACAGCACGGTGTGGACTTCAAAACTGAGTCATTACAAGCTGGTAGGAAAGAAGATGAAGTCTATACCATGCCAAAAATATCAATGTTGCAGCAGCACCTCCTCCTCAAACATCACGAGAAAGTGAGACATTTTTACACCTTCCATGTAAGTGCGTTTTGCTCCCAGTGTCCCCTCCAGAAGTTGGTTCTACCTGTCTATACTTTGGGGGGATGACTCAGGCTGCAGGGATGTCTCGGGGCTGAGGCTGGTGCCAGTGCACCACTGGCCATGGGTTTCCATGGACCTTCCCAGCAGCTTCGGGTGGGAAAGCCAGCAGGGAGGTGGGCAGCCACAGCCCTGCAGGGTCTCGAGTTCAGTCTGGGTGGCCATGGAAAGCAGACCCACAGGATTTCAGACACTCTCAACCTGAAAGGGTTAATAGGGGTTCTTCAAGCATCAGGGAAGCAGTGGAACTAAAATGAACATGGAGCCAGTGCTGCTGAGACCAGTTCTAAGTCAGCAGTCGTCCCAAGGGTGTCTGATGTGCCCAGTGGAGACCTTGACTCCCCTGCAAGGCAGCGACCAGGTGAGCATCAGGGCTGGTTCAGACCCACAGTCCTGCTCCTCACCCTTCGCAGCAGCTCCATGCTCTAGAGAAAGGACCAAAGGCTGCCAGCACCACCGACCATTTGGTCAGAGACACTTCAGGTTAGGAGCAAATCCATCTCCTGCTGCAGTGGCAGAGGAGTGCCACTGACTGGGAGGAGAGAAATGCCCCAAGATGAAGAGGACACAGCTCAGAGATGAAGATGCTGGTAAGGACACGGAGATGTTCTCCAAGTTTTGAATAGCCTGTGCATTTCCACTGCTGCATCTGCAGAGGTGCTTCCAGCTCACCTTCCTGATGGCTCTGCTTTGTGGACACAGCTTCAAAGCTTTTTGAAGAGCTTGAGCTTCTTGTCCAGGAAAAGCCTTCACTGTGCAGGCATGTCATTGGAAGCATCCTGGACAATAGCCGTGGAAGTGGTCTGTAGGTTTACAGAGGAAAATACTGATCCACTGAATTTAGCAGTCCTACCAGGACACCTCTGCCAGGGGTGAATTCAGGAGCATGAGAGCAATCCTGGCCTGGAACAAAAGGCAGCACTGGCTGTGCCATAAGCCAGGACTTAGGCTGGAAGCCATCTACGTGGCCTACAGGAGAAAACATGCTCCATCTGAGCAAATGGGCATGTGATAGGTCCAAAGACACAGCACATGAGGATGTTTTTAATGACCCAGGTAGGCTTTTCTTTATGATGACCTGTCACCAGAAGGATGCGATGCTCAATTTGGCCTCCTGCACTACTCCAGTACTACAACCTGTAGTATTTTCTTGGTTGCTTTTGTGTAATGACATTGCTAAGAATGGGTAGAAAATACCATGATGAAGAGATTCAATGTCCTCAGTGACCTCTGAGCTGGTCTCTGGGAGAAGATGTAGCTGAATGGCTCTTGGGAGGAGCAAAAAAGAGTCAAGGGTACAACAGTAACTTAAGCCCTTCTAAGCCTCTGCTATGAATTATTGCCAGTAGTCTTAGGTCCCAGGCAAGCAGGCTGACACAAATGGTAGGCTATTTTGCAGAATATAAATGATGCAAGAAAAGCAAATCCTGAGAACCAGTTACACTGCACCAGGTTTCCAGCAACTGTATACCAGTGAATCACGCTTGGTTTCTGTCACCGTTGGATGTGGCCCACAATTCTGAAGTTATGGAAGAGAATGTAAAATGAACAGAAAGAAAACAAGATGTGAAATAAATGAGGTGAGAAGTGAATGTGAGTACACACAAGCAGATGGATCAACCTTTGCTTTTCACATAACGTGATATGCAAAGAAGCCTAAGAAGGGTAGAGGCTGGCAGGGGTGGCCATTAACCAAGTAATTAAAATAGAAGCAAAAAGGGAAGAAAGAGAACAATGGAAAGTTTTGAAAGACAAGGATACTGAATAGCAGCTGAAAGAAAGGGCACTTTCTTCAATCTCTACCAAAAGGTGGGTCTCTCCTGAGGGGCAATCACAGGCCCCCAGGTCTGATGAGTCTCTGCATCAAAATGCACCATCAGATGAATTCAGAGAGGAACTGCAGGGGAGGTTGGATTAATCTAAGAGCTTCTGCAGTCAAAACATGACATGAGTATTAAACCCAAGGAGCACCAGGAAAACGTGAGCCCCCAACTGAGTCCTGTGCTTTTTCTTCAGGGACTTGATGCCTTGCTTATAACCTGGATCCTGACGATATTTGAAATCAGGAAGAAGAGAGGAGCATCAACTGGGATTATATGAGTCGTGGTACTGTGGAGGAATGGTCAGACCCAAGGGCACCATCCTCAGTGACGGCATGGCCTTGGGTGAGGTGGCACCTTATTGCCTCCATCGCTCCCAAACAGACTTCACAAAGAAGATGTCCTTCCTGAGAGTCACCCTCCTGTTCCTCTCCCTGGATTCACCCACCAACCATAGTTAGAGGGACTGGCTTTTCTCTTCTTTGTATTGTTTTTAGTTTAGTGAAGCCAATATTAATTTCACTCACACCAGCTCAATGGGTAGGCTTTAGATGTAAAGCATGGCAAAGGGTGGCAGGATCTGGTTCTTTCCTTAATTATTGTTTTTCCTCTCTACACTTTCAACTGCGTCTTGTTGATTAAGGAAGCAGAGGAAAATCTTGTTATTCCAAAATTAACCCAAACTCCAGCCCCCTCCAGTTTTCTCAGTTTCAGCGAGTGCTGGAGGAGAGGACCTCTGCTCATGCTCTGAGAACACGCCAGCTCTGCCTGTTTGAGCACAGCTCAGCTGCAAACTGGAAGCCCATTAATCGCGTTTGTGAGGGATGCAGACTTGAAGGCAACACCATGCCTTTCCCCCGCAGCACGGTTGGGAGCAGCAGTGCCCAGGGCTCCATGGATCTCCCACAGAGCCAGCTGGTGGCCACTCTGTCCAGAGCACAGGCAAAGGGACCGGCAGGAGGCCTGTCTACGGACAGACGTGTAGACCTCCCTCGCCTGCCTACACCATACAAGGGGAATCTGGAGCTGAGTGAAGATGGTTAATTGGTGAAGATAGACCTTGGAGAAATAGTGTGACCAGCAGAGGTAGGGAAGTGATTGTCCCCCTGTACTCAGCACTAGTGAGGCCACACCTGGAGTATTGTGTCCAGTTTTGGGCACCTCAGTACCAGAGAGATATCGAGGTGCTGGAGCAGGTACAGAGGAGGGCAATGAAGCTGGTGAAGGGCTTGGAGAATAAATCTTACAAAAAGTAGTTGAAGGAGCTGGGACTCTTTAGTTTGAGGAAGAGGAGGCTGAGGGGAGACCTCATCACTCTCTACAACTACTTAAAAGGACATTGTAGAGAGGTTGGTGCTGGTCTCTTCTCACAGGTAATTAGCGATAGAACAAGAGGGAATGGCTTCAAGCTCACACAGGGTAGGTTTAGACTGGACATTAGGAAAAAATTCTTCACAGAAAGAATGATCAGACACTGGAATGGGCTGCCCAGGGAGGTGGTTGAGTCACCATCCCTGGATGTGTTTAAGAGTCGTTTAGATGTGGTGTTGGGGGATATGGTGTAGGGGAGAACTTTGTAGTGTAGGGTTGATGGTTGGACTCAATGATCCCAAGGGTCTTTTCCAACCTGAATGATTCTATGATTCTATGATTCTAATTTCTGCATAGTGCATCAATGCCCTGGGTGCAGCTGAGGCACACCCATGACCACGCAAGTCACTACGGTGACATGGGGACCCCATGTTACCTGGCCCTGTGGGCAAGCAGCTCTGCAGATCTGTGTGGGAGCACCTCGCCTCTTGCACACTCGTGTGCCACGCTTGGCACTGACCTGTGCAGGGGAAGAGCCTGGTGGGAGCTCAGACACCAGCGTCGCTTCACCAAGCTCCTGCCTCACCCACTTTGCTCCATCCCCCACGATGCTCTGGCAGCGTCTCTCCCTCCTCTCCCTGCTCCCCTCACCCCGCTCCGAGGAGCGCGTTCCTGCAGATTGCTTTGTAGTAATTAGCACATCGGTGGAGCTGGGAGGGCAGAGCGGGGAAGTGGAACAGGAGGAGAAGCTAACGAGGTCAGAAGACAGCATGTGGCATCCCCACGAGGAGAGGGAAGAGGATTCAAAACCTGCTGCAATCAAAGAAGCACCTGCCCAGGATGAATCCCTGGGGCCAGGAGAGCGAACAGAGAGGGAGAGGATTTCTTACTGTAACATACGGTGTCAAGTCTTTCTCTCCCATTTGTTTCAGAGACTAATTAGGTCAACGTTGCCCTTGTAGATTCAGCCTGGAAACCTGAGTTCTGCCGTCCTGGCAGACAGGGAGGGAGCGGGCTGGACCGAGAGGCTGGGACAGGCGGTTCATGGCTTTGCGCAGGGTGCTCAGTGCTCTCTGCCCTTGAAACTGCCTCAATTTAAATGGCTTTTCACCCCCAGCCTCATGGCAGAACAACACTACCACTTCCTCAGCCTCACACTGGCAAATTGACTGGAAGGCAAAACAGATATGACTTTAAAAAACCCACACTGCAGCCATTTGCAAGTGTAAGTAACGCTGCAGGTAACAGGGACTGCTTTTCCCACCTCGCTGCCAGCGGTGTCCAGAGCTCACAAGGCTGTTTTAAGCCAGAGTGTCTTTCACCTACGAGTTTTTCATTGATCTGTGTTTCTTTCATAGCACGGATATTCTGAGAAAGTTCTTAGGGATCATCTCCAAAAACCTGAGCTTTTGGGGCATTTTGTGTCTGTGTTCACTCTCAGTTGTGAAACAGTGAGCTACAGTATGCCAAGAAACACAGCAAAAACAGAATGGGCCAGAAATGGGTCAGTGTGGAAAAGAGAGCAAAAAGAGCCATCACCACTCACCACCACCAGTCCCAGGACTTCCCAGAAAAAGGTAAAATCAAGATGTAACATACCCTGAACATGGCTAGTAATTTTATTTGACAGCAACATAAGCCCTAAATCCTCGAGTACCAAGGTATGATGCAGCTTGCAGAGGGAAGAAGAGAGGAAATGCTTTCTTACAGGCGTCATTGCATTGCTGACCACGTGAAATCCTTTCTGGCTCCTCTGGATCACAGTGGAGAACATACTGGTCAGTCACTGGACACAGTGTTGGTTCCTACATTCATAAAAGTGTCATATTAAATGATTGGGATGGCAGTGGCTCCCCGATCTGTTTTGGTGAGAGACAAGTTAATGACAGACAGGCAGCTCCATTTAGGAGGCTCTACAACCCAGAAGGTGACAACCCCTTGGGCAAGTGCAGCACAACCCTGTTTCCATGGGGGGAAAAGAAACCCAATGCCGACACCACCCAGATAAATCACTGCAGAGACTGAATCCCGGTCGTCTGCCTCCTCTCCGTGCCCCTCTCACACACACGTGCACACACAGCCATCCGCTCCTCCCGTTTCAGCAGACACTGGTAAAGTGGGTCACATTGTGCCACCAGATAGGTCCTCCCATGTGACAGCTATTCCTGAAGAAACACGTCAGCTCTTCAGCATGTCCCATGCTATGTTTGGGTTGTGCTGTCATTGTCTCCTGCTTTATCAGGTCAGCCTCTGTGGCATCTAACCTGGGGACTAATGGAGGTTGAGTCCTGCAAGAGGCTCACTCCTCGCTGAGCGCCGGCACAGCGGCTCCATGCAAATGACATCCTGGGAAGCTGGCAGCGTCCCCTTCACTTTTCCAGAAAAAAGGCACTTGCTTTGGAAATCAGAAGCTGGTTTTCTTCCCAGCCAGCTCGGTTGTGTCAGTGAGAAACAGCACTGGGGCTGTCAGATCTTGTGGGGGTCAAGGCAGGAGCCCTTTGGCTCCCACCCAGCCACATTGGCTCAGTCTGTGGGCAGGTTGAGTGCTGTTTGGTCATTTCTTCCTGTCATCTCTGTCACCCTGAAGTGATGGCAGGTGGCATCATAATGCAATGCCTTGTCTGCCATCCCTCTCCTCCAAGACAATTTCATGCACAGTTCTGCTTCTTGCTTTCTGCCACGCTGCACATCGCCCCAGGGCTAATGGCAACAGCATCTTACTCCTTCCACAAAAAGGGAGAGGTGGGAGAGGGTAGGCAGGACTTACTCTTCACCAGAGAGCCCTTTCTTCACTGGGCTATTAATTTTTACTCCCTTTCTCTCTGGAATTTTGAATCCTGAATTTCTTCCTCTCTGGGCTGAGAGTGGGGTGTGGTGATGGGAAGGCAGATCCCTCTGTCACCAACCCGCTGCCCTGCCCCTGCCTGCAGGACAGCCCACAGGACCCAGCTTCTGGGTGAGGACCGTGTGCCAGAGCTATGCTGCCCTGTCTCACCACCCCTCGCTGGATGGCAAGTCTGGTTCCCTCCTGGTTGGAGCAGGATGCCCATGGGAAAGGCTGGCACCTTGGCTGCTCCCACTGATGCTCTGTCCCCTCTTTGCTCCAGTCAGGACCCACAGATCTCTCTTCCAGCAACACCCAGAGAGTCCCCCTGCAGGGAGCATCCCCTCTCCCTTCTACCTCCCCAATGCAAGAACTCCTCTCCCCACCTTCTCTCCACCCCTCCTTCCTCTTTGCTCCTGCCCTGGCTGGCAGGAGAGGGAGCAGGGACAACCAGAAACCCTACAGGAGCCTAATGAGACAGTTACTGATCCCTCCAGCACTGACCTGTCTGGCCTTGGCGTTATCAGCAAGGAGCCCTGCAGCACCCACCAGTCCCTCTTGATTCTGCTGGCAGTGAACTAGCACTTACCACACTAATGCAGACTAACCCCCATGGGCTGGAGAGAGCAATGGCTGCAGTGGCTACCAACTCCTGTCTTGGGCTACGAGTTGGAACCACCACAGCTTGGAGAGCACTTTTGTTTTGAAAAAAGCCAGACTTAATTTGATGGAAAAATTGTGGAAAAATCATGCACTGCTTTTGGAGGCTGGTTTATTAAAAATAAATTCTTGGTCTAAAATATAGATGCTGTTGCTCCAGACTGTAGGGCAAAAAATTATTTTTTTGTGCAGTTGAGATTTCAATAGCCTTAAATCTCCTTGGAAACTTGCATGCCAGCTGCGCAGAGAAAACAGATCATAATTATGCTGTTAGCTCTTGCTGTGGACAGTTTGTGGCCAAGCCTCCCCACTTTGGTCTGTGAGTACTTCTCCCCAGGAATCCCACGGGAAGAAGGAAACGCAGGCTTGTGTGCCTGGCTCCAAGCGGAGCAGCTGGTGGATGCGCTGACAGAGGAGGTAACGGAGCCAGAGTTCTTTATTCTGCTGATTAGTAAGTGTGAGTAACAGTTTAAAACTTTGATTTCATAAAAGTCTCGCTTACATGATACTGGAATGGACAACACAAACTTTGCTGGTGTCTCACCTTTCCACCTTTAGAAAGGAAGCTTACACACTCCCGGCCCCAGGCTGTGCCCTCTGTCTTGCTTCCCCTGTGTCGTTAACGGCATAGCAAGATGAGTCAGTAGTGTCACCCCAACCCAACAATTGTCATCCTTTCTGCATCTCTTGGTGGCTCTGTCCCAGATTAACTCCCATATTCAGCTGTGTCAGGGCTGAGGACTGTGAGTAGTTCACACCTCTACAACTGCTGCCAGGGCAACAGAGGTGGGATTTCTAGGGAGGGTTGATATCTCCAGGTAAATGGATACACGCGATGGGGGAAACCCAGAGAGGCTGCTGTAATGAAGGGCTCACGAATCTCCCTGGAGCACTGCAAGACACAGTGGGCCAGGGGGAAGAGGAGGTTCTCCCCCATCCCCGGCATGCTCAAGCTCATGTGCTAACAAAGGGTCCATCCCCTGTGCACTCTCCCATCCATGCAAGGACCGCGGCTGAGGTCCAAGCCTCCCAGATGACCACCTCTCCATTTCACAAGTCCCAAAACCCCTCCAGGCACAGACTCAGGACTCCAGTACAGTTGTTTCAAATCTCATCCACTCACCCATGCTGCTTTTGATCTGGTGATGGTTTGTTTAGCCTGTCCCTAGCAAGTGACCCATAAGGATCCTGGCAGTGTTTATGCTACCACTGATTAGCAAACAGCCATGTGACCCGCTGGGAAAATCTAAGTCAAGTCCTTGTCTGACTGCTGACCCATGTAAACATTAAGAATTACTCCTCCGGTTGGAGTGATACAGGTCTGGGGTCAGAGGAGTAAGCTACAGGGAGTGAGGGCTGCTTTACTTCTCGGTGGCAGCACCTGCACAGAGGTTTGGTGACTTACACTCACAGGCACTACCTTCCCCACTCCGCCTAACTCAGCTTTCCCAGCCCTTGGGACACAAGCCCAGAGCATCCGTCTGACTGCTCACCTCATGCGCCTGGGAAACCAGCAAAGGGTGAAAAGAAAACAAAAAGACATCAGAGAAGCAGCAGAGTGAGAAAACAAACTCAAAGGAATGAGAAGGTCTCTGCCAGACGTGGGACATCACTGCTTTCCATAAATGCCACTTTGGAAGTGACCTGAAACAAGACGGAAGAGAGGCACCTCCCACCCCCAGCACTTGTCCTGTAGCAGCTTTCGGCACTGGATCAGGAGTGAGTGTGGTGGGATCAGTGGGGGCAGAGGGACAGTGAAAGACCATCATGAGCTGATATGATGAACTTGGTGTGACAGTTGTCCCAACAGCCAACGCCACAAGCTCCGAGTCCACTCGAGGTCTCTGCTCAGGTCTCTTGAATGCTTACTCCCACCAAGTTTTCGGCTGTGCCTCTGGCTGTACCTTCCCTCCTTTGCATGCTTGGAATTATTCCAGCAAACTGGCATTCATGGTTATTCACAGTGCCTAGGAAAATATCAGAGCTGCACATGTGAAGTGACATCTCTCAAAGGTGATGTTGGACCAGGGACATGAAACAGTCTCTGCTCTTCCTGTTTCTGCTGCAGTTATTCCACTTGAGAGGCACAGGACAAAGGAGAGCATCTCCTCCAACGTTTTCCAGCAAAGGGGTGAGAGTGGCATGTGAAGGGCCAGGGTGATCCAAACTTCAAGGACAGAGAGCTAGAGAGAGGCACAGCAGGTAAAGCCCTGGGCCATGTCTGGACTGACGGCAGGGGTGCACTCTTCAGGATCCATTGGATCTTCATTGGCTCCAGTGAAGCTGTGGGGTCCCATCCCTTTGTCCAGAGGGTGATGGTTTCTGGTGCCTCCTCCCACAGACAGTGTGAGTAACACTTTTAACAGGAGTCCCCTGCCCAGGAGAGGTATCAGCCTGGTTTATACAAATCAGTATTTCTGGAGTTACATGAAATGGGAGAGAAGGATACAAAACATAGGCTTATCAGCTGAAATTAATGTTTTCTGAAGAAGTCTCCTCACTTCCCCATGACTGCATCTGGAATTGCAGAGAAGCCAGCTGCTGTGACACAGCTGCTCCTGGCACGGTGCCCCAGACAAAGAGGCGGATGGATTTACTAGGACTTGGGTGACATTAATAACAGATAGTTATCCTGAAATAGCAGTTTTGTCTCTAACTCCAAGCTCCATCCAAAGACAGCTCTCATTTCCCAGGGTGGCATGCAACCCTGTGTGTCCATAGCAGAGCTAGGAAGAGCACACACCATCCTGTGCACCAGCTCTGGGTCCTGTTCATGGTGTCTCTGCCACATACGTGTTGTGCTGCCGTGGACCCCTCACCTTCTCACCTGAACCTCCAACACCTCCCCAGAGCCAGGGGATAATCAATAACATGTGCTTTCCTTCATCCTGCTCTCATCTGCATTGTAAACTGATAAACCCAGAGCAAGTGTCTCTTACGTAGTGGAAACCTTCACCTGCTCCATTGGCCTTATCTGATACCCGCTGCCTTGCCTTGGCTCAGCATCAGGAGTTAAGAGCAGACCTCTTCAAGGAGATGGTTTCCTTGTTTTTGTTGATCTGGGTCACTCATAAATTTAAACATGAGTTAAAAGCTGTCAGCTGTTTTGCCTGATAATTACATGCACACAGGACTTGTTTCAGTTCAAGAGAAAGTAGCAATTTCTTTGACTAAAAGTTGTTTGGAAAAACTGTGGCTTATAGAAATTAGTCTTGCAACGTTCCCAGCTCTGACTACTCCGAGACCTGTTTTCTGCCTGAGTATCACATCCCTTTGTTATTCACCTAAGCACTCCACAGTTAATTGCAGAGCTCACACTTTTTCTTGGCTAACTTGCTTCCTGCTGTTTCATGATTCATTACTTGTAAATGAGTCCCTGCGGTTCCCAGCAAAGCTGATTCCCAGCTACACAAAAATCCTCAGATCTCTCCTTTGGCTGAGCTTTCCCTGTTAATGTCTGTGCCTGCTACTGGGGAAGCTCTTGCTGAGTTACAGGTAGTTGCTGTGATTTGAAGAATTGTTTCATCTTCCTGATGAGACTTTTTTTTTTTTTTCGGAGGTTCCAAAGTTTCTATTACTTTGGGACTGTGAAGTGAGTTCCCCACCGTGCAACAGCTCCAGGGCAGGGCCACAAATCACCTCCAGATGGGACCATAGGAATAAGACCTATAGACAGACAGTGCAATTGCACTTCACCATGATCTCCTCAGCAGTCCACTCATGTCCAGCGGGGATCCTGGTCCAAAACAGTTCCCCTTGACCAAAACACCACCAGAGACATCCTGGTCGTGTCTCTGATCAACCATTTAAGATTGCTACTGAATCACCTCTGAACTAGAGCAATGATTTGTTATCCCCTGAGATAGACAGAGAGTAACCATCTCAGACCAGGAAAACAAATTTTCTTGCAGTTTCTTGTAGGTTGCAATGAAACCCCCAAACTTCAGAGTGTTTCTCCTGGAACACGTGAAGCGCCTGCTCCAGGATTGTGTGTACAGCAAGCTCCTGACACCCAGGACAGCAGAGCAGGCTGCAACGGGACAGGCCACCAAGAATTGGCTTCCTCTGACTGGTCACCACATTCTGAGTGGGAAAAGTCTCACCAGGATTTGTGTGACTCATTCATGGCAGGACAAGCACAGCCAACTCCATGTGCCCCAAACTCCTCTCCCAGGAACCCATTTGGCTGTGGGAAGGTCCCAGGCCATCACTGCTCCCGGTCTCTAGAGCTCAGTCCCAGGACACAGTCCCCCTGCCTGACACCCCTTTCCCTGCTCCCTGTGGAGGACATTGCTATGGCAAGAGCTGTGATCAGGATGAACCCCTCCAACTGTGACAGTGGCTGGTGTCCTGTTCCCCTCAGAGTACCACAGATTAGTTTTTCTGGAGAATGAGGCAGTTTGGGTAAGGAGCACATACTCCTTACGGCAATTTTTAACACTGCAGGGAGATCAGACACAAACCAGCACAAAGCAGGACCTCAGAGGTGAAGTCTGAGGCATAAAAAGAGCAAATCACCTGGTGGAAGGTCCTCACACCAGCTGAGCCAGCCAGGCACTGGGAGTGGGAAAACAGGACAGTTCCTGCCCCGGGAGGGTGGTAATTGAGCTGTGCAAGCATTTGGGAAACAGTCAAATCCTTGCAGAAGAGCATTTGCCATTTCAGGGCAGGCATTCAGCAAGTGTGTTGTGTGTCTACAGCCTTCACAACCAGGACAACATTGCTCCCAGGGCATTAACCCACCCACCATCCCACAGACAGAAGTCGCTCAGCTAATGGCTGTACGTGTGGAGACTCGCCTGCTCCCAGGCTCGATACCTGCATTTTCACTAACGCTTGCCCAAATTGACTGTTTTCTGATTCCAGACAAAGGCTCTCAGCTGCACCCATACAAGGGCCCTGATTGCCAACCTGCAAGAGAGCATCCATCGTGCCAGGGAGTCACAGAGTGCCTCGTGTGTGCCGTCACGGCTGGCTGCCAGGGATGTTGCTGCAGGGACATCAACTGGGACCACAGTCCCCTCTCAGAGCTCCTGGAAAGAAAAGGAGGAGGAATGTGTGTTTTCACTAGACAGCACTGCACAGCAGGAATAACCTTCTCCCAGCCCTTGAGTTAGGGCTGCTCCTGACCAATTCACCATCTCCCAGCAACGAGGGAGGATTAAGGATCAGTCAGGAGTTTGCGCAGATTTGGGGGATCTTCCCTCTTCTTAGGGCACCATTTTAAAACAACCTGCCTAACAAATGGGTAAGCACAGCTCTGATGGCGAACACCATGGGAATGGACCATTTCAGCAATCCCTTCTCCAGGACTGATGGTGGGCTCACAGCTGGGCCCTGTTCCTGGATGGATGCGGACAAACTGCTTCCCCCGCTGGAGCAGGTCCCAGACAGCAGGCTGGCGTGGCAGGAGTCCTCATCTCTGGAACAGCATCCTTCCCCTTTGTAGTCAGATAATGACAATGATTTCATTTGTGTTTCACTTTCTTCCTTGTCACCAACATTTCTTTTGTCCCTTTCTCCCTTTACAAATGTTAATTTCCATCTTCATCTCAGCTGTAGCTGTTCCAGTGCATTGTCTTTTGCCAAGTGAAATGAAACCCTCCTCGATAGACAGATCTTAGAAAATTAACATCATGCTGCAATTTGGAACAAGTACAGCTGAAGCAGCTGTTCAGCTGAAGAGAAAGAGAGACCGGAACAAGAGGACTGTTAGTTTGAAAAGCTCCTCCAACCCAGAAGAGCTTTGCAAACTTGGGGCTGTTCTCTGCCTGTATTCTTCAGAGTAATGTTACTTTATCATTTGAAGCCAGAAGAAATACCTAGGAACAGAGAGTTAGGCAGGGTTTTACATTCCTGTTGAATTTGCATCAGCTGGGGCAAGAAGATGAGTAAGCAACCAGAAAGAGTCAGAGTGGGTCTGCCAAGGACTCAAGCAACCTCATTGCCTCCTATGACAGTACCGGCTGGGCAAACCTACACTTTGGTTGTCAAAAACTGGCCAGACCCCTGAACTTAACAGTCATCAACAACTGACTGACAGCTGGTTGGTGGGCAATAACAAGTGTGTGTCCCCAGGGTGATATTGGGGTTCACATCATTCAACATGTGGACAATGACAGAGAGCTCATCCTCAGCAAACGCATGACACAAAATTAGGGGAAGTGCCTGTTGTGTCAAAGGAGATGACACCAATCCATAGGGACCTTGGAAACTGGATCTTGGAGTGGGTTCATTAAGGAGAAGTGCAAAAGTCCTACAGTTGGGGCAGAATAATCCCTTGCCTTGGTCCACTCTGGATCCAACTGGCTGAGCGGCAGCCTGGCTGGGAAGGATCTGAGCAGGCATGAGGTTCAGTGAGACCCTGTAGGAGTGTGCTCTCATTGCAGACAAGGGAGACACAGAGCTTCCCTGGTGGCAACATGGCCAGCACATCAGCTGGAACCCAGTAACCATCCCCCTTCCTCAACACTGCTGAAACCACACCTGAGCCACTGCATCTGGTGTTGGGCTCCCACGGCGAGCGGGATGTGGGTAAACCAGAGAGGGGCCAGTAAAGAGAGAGCAAGATGATCAGGGCACATGACCGACCAGGAGAGGCCAAGGAGGATGGGCTACATTAGTCCAATCTGATGTAAGGGACAATCTGACGGCAGTCTGGAGAGACTGGAATTGCAGTTCTAAAAAGCTGGGAAAAAGCACCACATGGTATCCAGCTAAAATTGCTGAGGATCCATAGCTGCATGCTGGACTCTGACTGTCTAACTCCATTGTAGGAACATCTGGTTTCTGAAACAGTGCAGCTCACTGTTGGATTCTCTGATGTCTTATGTAGTCAGATTGTGAAAGTTTTACCATGGCTGGAGCATTCACAGTGTAAGTCTGGGTTCTTTGGCGTGGCACCACTTGTCTCACTTCCTCTCAGAGGAAATAATCCACTTAATTTAACTTTTCAACTGAAGTGGTGATAAATTCATAGCTACCAGAGAAAACTAATACTTTATCTAAAGACCTTCCTGAACTACAAACTGTGGGAGGCTGGAGCATTCTGGGGTTGTGCATCTTTATACACTCCTGGGCATGTTCTGTTCGTTTCCAGGGAGAATAAGATCTTAAGACAAACTTTTGGTTAGACCCAGCACAACTACATGAGTGCAAAGAAGCATCTGCTCAGTCAGGGAACACAGCCCTGACTCATCTCAGAGGAACCTTAAATCCAGACTTGCTCACTGCTGGTTGGGCACATGACTGGGATCACCGGTCTCTTCCTTGGCTGTCCACTTTGTGCCACACACGGGTACCTGTGGACATTTTGTTCATCTTGTAGCTGACCACGCTCTGAGCAGGAGGTTGAACCAGAGACCTCCCGATAACATCTCCCAGGGTCATTGTCTCTGCTGACATGTTCCCTTGACCTTCCCCCTTTTCCTGCTGGAGGGGCTGTACCCCTCCCTAGATGACCCAGGTAGGGACCATGCGTAATATCCCTGCCAGTAACAGCCTGTGTTAAGAGCAATACACCTGGATCAGCCTTTCCTCAATGGATCTCAAGGCCTTTAACAAAGGTGTTGCTTAAAAAAAAAACACTTTGCCACTGGGAAAGACAGAGAAGGGAAATGACACAGCATCATCTACCAAAATGGGACAGCTTTGACTGTCAGACAGCTTTGACTCAGCTTTGACTTCTGAGACAGCTGGACCCTTGTGTCCAAATCTGCACGGTGAACAGCAGTCTAGATCCCTGCCTCTGCTTGGAGCTGACCCTCCTAGGAATTTATTGGTAATTGGTATTTCCTGGAGAGCAGAAGGCACTTTTTATCTACTGTGTATGGAAAGATGGCTCTGTAGGAGTTCCCTTGCCAGTACCAGTTCTTTAATTTAAGAATACTATGTCAAGAATTGTTATTTATTTTCTAAGATGTAAGAATGGGAGAACCCTGAAAACTACACAAACAATTTATTTCTTTCCAACTGTCATTAAAATTGCTCTCAGAAAGCAGTATTTATCAACCTTTCACCCAGTACATTGCGCACATATTAAATGCATTATAAATAACAAAACCAGTTCTTTACAGCATCAAATATTGAGGTCCCAGCTTCTTTGTCTCAGTAGGTTCATAGCTGGTCTTGAGCCTTAAAACCTGACAGAGCAGATCTGATCTGTCTTGTCCCATTTGCCCATGTCTTGTCTCTCTTGACACCAAATAACCGAAAAATGGAAGAGAACAGCAATCCAGAGGCTGGTGTAGGTTGTTGTGATGGGACATCCTTGATAAGCACAATCTGATTGTTTATTATTTGGCAAGATAAAAGTTGTGATGTCCATAATTGTGATGTTAAGAAACTCAGCTTGTAAACAAAGTCACATTCATTTCTGTTAGTTTTGCTCTGCTTCTACAAGACTGTTAGTCCACTTTTCTTGGGAGATCAGGTTTGTGAAAGAGCTGCAACAGATCAGTCTGACAAGAAGTTTACCTGGTTTAAGTACAGAATAGTAAGGAAGCACCACTTCTGTTGGGTCTGAACCTGCTACAATTCAATGGGAACTTTGTGTATCACAAGAAAAATGGATGGTCGTTCCCCATTCATCTTCTCCAGGTGGCTCATGAGTTCAGAGATCTCTCTTATCCTTTTCAGTACCTCTTTTCAAGGAGGATTGGTGCTGGTCTCCACCAGGCTCTTCAGATGGAAGACATTCCAGACCTTTTATCATTTTTGTTGCACTTCTCTGCACTTTCTCTAGCTCTAGAGTGTTTTTCCTTGTTATTATCTGGCCACTCACAAATGTAGCAAGATAACCAAGGACCTCGTTGTGTGCCACAACTTGAAAAGCTGGTGACATCTAGGCATTTGGGGAGGAAGAGCTGCCCTGAGGAGTGAGAACACAGTGATGTGCATGAGCATTCCCATGGGGTGAAGCCAGACAAGGTCAGCATAATGCAGAGCAGACACCACTGGATACCACAGCAGAAAGGATGCAGATCTGTGGGGAGGGACGGCAGCAGCCAGTGAACATGAAAAAAGAGTTTGTGCCAGCAATGCTCCCTGCCTCTTTCTGCTCCACAAGTCCAGTCCAACAGCAGGTTTTCTACCACAGCCACTTCATCACTTGGTACAAGAAGACACTTCCCGTCTCCCACAGCTCTTGCAGATGTCCCTGCTCTCGAGAGGCAGACTGCAGGAAGCACTTTACATCTCAGCTCAGAACCCACAACCCTGGTTCCAAATATTCATTTCAAACCTTTGCTTTGCTGTAAATATATACAAAAAGTTGGACATACTCGTTCCTTGTAAATAAATTGTGTGGTCTTGTTTTATGGTTACTTTTCATAGAGTCTTGTAGTTTACTCAAGATAGCCAGAAAAGTTTTCATTCATATTGCTTGGGGAAAAGCCCAAAATCTGTATGTCTGAGCAAAGCTCCTGTGTGGAAAAGCTGAAAAGTACAGAGGATAAAGCCTTGGGAGCAAAGGACCCAGCAGCTTGTGTGTAGGATCTGCCCCCTGGAAGTGTTGGGTGTAAGCCGTGTAGAGAGCAGAGTCCTGGAGCAGAGGGATGTGTCGTGATCCTTTTATGTTTTCAGAGCAACAAGCAGATGTTACAATGCAGTTATAAATACATTGATGTTAGCTGAAAGTGAAGAAAGGAAGGAAAATCCTGAGAGCGAGAGTCAACCTGAAATGTTGACTGTCACAAAATTCAGCCATGTAGCCATGTTGGGGCACTGCCTTTCTGCAAACCTGTCATCTCACCCTGTATTTGATGAGGATAACTTTTCCTTCTTGGAATCCCTCAGAGTCTCCACTCAGATTCACTGTTCATCCATCAAGGCTCCATCTCTCATTTGTGTAGTTCTGATCATTTTCTATCAAATTATGGAGTCTCTCACCACACCGCCGATGGACTGCACACCTCTTGGGTGACCCACCCTAGTGTGCCACTGGCTTACTACCCCCTGAGAAGAGACACAGCCTGTCCAGTGAGTCCAGCCTACATTTCAGGAGGAGAGACACCATATATTTAGATTGACTTGTAAACTAGCAAACACATCTAATACAACAAGATGAGACATGAGATTGTTGGAGACATAGGCAGTGGGATTGAGTGCACCCTCAGCAAGTTGGCTGATGACACCAAGCTGTGTGGTGCGGTCAACATGCTGGAGGGAAGGGATGCCATCCAGAGGGACCTGGACAGGCTGGAGAGGTGAGCCCGTGTGAACCTCATGAAGTTCAACCAGGCCAAGTGCAGGGCCCTGCACCTGGGACATGGCAATCCCAGGCACAAACACAGGTTGGGTGGAGAATGGCTGGAGAGCATCCCTGAGGAGAAGGACTTGGGAGTGCTTGTGGATGAGAAGCTCAACCTGTTCAGCCTGGAGAAGAGAAGGTTCTGGGGAGACCTTATTAAGGCCTTCCAGTACCTGAAGGGGGCCTACAGGAGAGATGGAGAAGGACTCTTTACCAGGGAATGTAGTGATAGGATGAGGGCTAATGGTTTTAAATCGAAAGAGGGGAGATTTAGATTAGATAGTAGAAATAAATTCTTTACAGTGAGGGTAGTGAGACACTGAAACAGGTTGCCCAGAGAAGCTGTGGATGCCCCATCCCTGGAGGTGTTCAAGACCAGGTTGGACGGGGCTTTGAGCAACCTGGTCTGGTGGGAGTTGTCCCTGCCCAGGGCGGGGGATTGGAAGTGGATGATCTTTAAAGTCCCTTCCAACTCTTACCATTCTAGATTCTGTGACTGAGATTATGAGTGCAGCTCTGTACTGAGATCAGGCACAATGCTATCTCTTTCAGTGGAAATGTGTCTTGGATGACTATTCGGGAGGTAACTACTGCTGGAAGGCTGACACAATGACTCTGTTGATGTTGATGGGCTTTGTGGCAGGGACATACTTCCTTGGTGTATGGTTTTGCCCAACCAAACTGGGGCACCCTACCAGTGTTGGGAGAAGTACTATGGCAGCCCACAAAGCAACTCCTTCATATCAATGTATGGGAGGTGAAAAGGACAAAGTATGCATATTTGGTGTACTCAACAGCTCAGAAAGAGCTGGGAGATAGATGGGTTGAGATCTTTCAGAACCACTTTGTTGCCTGACCATCCAACACAAATAAGCAGTGCTTATATCATGGCTAATCAAGGTCATCTTCATGTCAAGTAGAGGTGAGACTGGCACACATCTCTCTGGACATCACCTTTCCCATCACAAGGTCGCCTTTCTGCTTGTGATCCTCCTCCTCCTGAACCCGCCATTGCACAGAGTATGAGCCAGCACATCCTCTCCCTCACCACCAGGGAGGACCCCTGTGTCTGCCGGACTGAAGACTGGGACTAAACCTCATGGACCACTGCAAGTGATCCATGCTGAACAGGAAAACATGTTCCCTGCTCAGGGAACACAGACCTGCACTGCCCTTTGTAGACCACCTTTGGAAAGGCAGGAGTAAAACCTTCACAGTACCAAGATGTATGTGGAACCATGGGAGTAGTCCAGGGGATGTCTGTCAGTCCCAGTTGACCTGCTGAGAAGTTTGCATTGATTTTGTCAGAGAGCTAGAGGTCTCCAAGCTCCTAACTTGATGTAAATACAAAACGCAGCAGCTGACTAGAACACAGGCACCCCATCTTGAAGACTTTGCATTCTGCTGGGCAACAGTCTGCAGGTCAACCAACAGGCACATCCTGGCCAGTCTGCTATCACATGTGTAGCCTTGGGACAGCCACTGGGCCCACCAACCTACTCAGTGCATGAATTGTGGTAGGTGAGAAGTGGCCATGGCACAGTGAGGGGCTCAAGGGCTAGGGTGGGATGTGGTGGTACTACGCAGTGCAGGAGACAGGGCAGGGAGCTGAGGGAATTGTGTCTGGGCACCCAGAGGGACAGGGTACCGCGGTGTGGTCTGGGCTCATGGGAAGGGCCCGTTGATACGCAGTGACAACACCGCACGGTCATGGGGGAGACGGGGGGTTATTTCAATAAAATGTAGTCAAGGCCATAGCACAGAAACCTGGAAGAATCAGGCTTATCAGTTCCTATAGTCCTGAAAAACCCTGATTTGTCTCGAGATGTGGAGACAGAAAAAGCACTATTGCGATGATGCGCAGGGGCCTCATGCAGTCTCAGGATACCATCGCTCAGGGACTGCCCAACATGCACAACAGTCATTTGTCTCCATGACAGTAGAGACAGAGATGCAGAGCTTCAGCTTTGAGACCTGGCAAGAAGTTTGGTCTCGCTCTCAGTAGCTAAAAGCCAAGTCCCGTGTCACTCTGTTAGAAATCATCAAGGCCAAAACCTGAGCTGAGGCTCACAGCGAGAGCAGACAAACATTCTTTTGAGGTTTAAGTTACCGGTTTCTGGGAGACAAATGGGTTTGGATCATTGAAGTTCATATAGCTGGGGATGCAAGACCTTTGTGCTGCTAGAAGGACAGCACAGCTTTAGGTATGAAAAGCCTGTTAGCAGCTTGAATAATGTACGATCTACAAGGACGTGGGGTTTTTTGTTAATGGAAGAAAACACCCATGGTGTCAGCTTCTAGAAACCTTCATCTTAAACAAGCAAGTTACTGTGGCAGAGATCTGGTAAGTTCCAAGTGCCTGCTCCTTGCTTCAGGTTCCTTGGAGTACACTATTTATAATTTAGGGAGGAGGAAAGAAAAGGAAAACAAAGACGTAAAAATTGCTTTGAACAAAATTCTGCAGTTGGCTACAAAAGTCTAATAAAGGGAAGAAAGTGCAGACCTGCTTCTGCCCCCTTGTCCCAGGATTATCCTATTACCTTATTCCCATTCACACCGACTTGAATAAAACCAGAATGAGCCCCCAAGGTTTAGAGATAATTCCTTCAAGTTTTTGGTTTTACATATCAGAATTAGGTTGATGGTTGGACTAGATGAACTTAAAGGTCCCTTCCAACCTAAACGATTCTGAGTCTATGATTCTATGTTATAATTCAGGAACTTAAATTTAACCAAAGTGCAGTTATTACCTTGCAGCTGCATTATATACTACAGCTACAATTTGCACAAATGCACTGAATTAAGGCAGAAATCTCTCTGGGTATTGTATCATTTTGAGAACAAAAGCTAAACATCTTCCTGGCATGCTAAGGAACACACCAGAATCAAATCTAATGAACATCACAGCCAGCTGCAGCTGCAGAACTAGTACACGAAGGGAAAAAAGACTTTTCAGCAGTTCTGCTTCCTAAGTGAACTTTCTCCCTCGAGCTGCAGGCACCAGAGTGCGGTCCAGCCCTTTGGCAGCACTGGGAGAGTAACAGAGCACTCAATGGCATGCGGAAAGGACACCAATCTCTCATGTTTCCAGCACCACCACTCCAGGGCTTTTGGAGGAGATTGATGGTATTTCGTTGTTTACAGGACTGAGTCCAAACGGACTGCAAAGCTCTAACTCTGGGAAGCTGAGTGATTATGTTGTGGTAACCAGCAGAATGCCTCAATTAATTTCTCAATTAAATCCTCAATTAACTTATCAGATATAGGACAGGCTGAGCTGGACGAGGCAGTTGATGCCTCAGCAGAATCCTTTGCCAGGCTGGAAGGAATGTGGAAATCATTCGGGATTAAAATTCCTCTAGCCCATCCAGATTGCCCCTCCACAAGCACAGCGGGGCTGCAGCCCGGGGGTGACGGCAGGGACAATAGCCCGTCTCTGATCTGCTACTGCCGCACGGCTCCTGCTCCCTTCTGGACTCTTAAGACCATGCTCAGCCTTATGCTAGAGCGATCAAGAGGGAGAGATCAAATAAAAATGCCAACTGTTTCGCCGTGGGGTGAATATTGCTGAGTTTACACCCCTGATGCTCCCGCCACCTGGCTGGGCTGTTTGCGGGACCGCTCGCTGTTCCCTTTCTCCTATCAGAAAGGCGACGAACGGCACTCATTTATATGTGAACGCAACCCAGGTGTGCTTGCGCAGAGCTCTCCTCTCTTCTGCCCCAGTTTCTCCTACTCCTACTGACTGAAACAAATAAATCCTGTTACCCCTATCGCTCTGCTGGGACGTGGCAGGTTGTGCAGGGTCCCTGCCGAGGTGTGGGCAGCTCAGCACACGGGTGCTGCCCATCTTTTCACACCTTCCTCCCCTTTGAGCTCTTTATTCTTCCGTGTCTTTCATAGCGTTGGTCTCTTCTCAGCAAGGATTCGAGTTTATAACCTGCCCATGCTTAACAGCCCGTCTGATCTGCAGGCGCGGCGTGGAGTTTGCAGGAATGTTTAACAAAACGAGCTGGGAGCATGAGCTTGACTGCAGCTCAGCAGGAACTGCACCAAAATCCTTTGACTGCACTTGAGGGTTTCTTCTATAATGACTCACTTTGTGCAGGGAAATGTTATAAATTTAGGCACAAATTAGTAGCACAAGTGGGTGAATATTTCTTCATTGACAGTTAAGCAAAAACTGTATAAAAATTAGCTGTGAAGTGGCCTCTAAATGAAAAACCCATTACAGCTACAGCAGTCTGGAAGAAATAGAGTGCAAATGGGTTTGTTTCAAGAATGCAAATGGTTTTATTTCGGGAGTTTTGATTGAATTAAATAGATGTTCAAATTATCCCGCAATTGAATTAACTGAAAGTCACTGTATTTCTCACACATTTCATAAAGATGAATAATCCAATCACATAAGATTTTAAAGAGTACTTAAAGCAGAGTTTTGCTGCCTTTGAGACTGTCTGAACTATGAGTGATTTGTCCTTTTCCATGCAGTCCATTTTGAGAGAACCCACACTGTTTGTGTGATACACTCATTACCAGCCAACAAAGATAGCACATAAGCGTTCAGAAAGGAACTGAAATCCCTCCACTTTTTTTGCCTCTTCAGAACTAGAAACTAAATGGCAGAGAAGGAGGAAGAGCCCACCTGCAGAGTCAGGTTCAGAGTGTTGGAGTCCAAAGAAATCAGTGTAAGAGTGAAAGACATTTCAGACTGGTGGGTGTCCCTGAAACGACTGCATTGTGGAGCTGCTGTCACCGTGCAGGGTGGACACAGGCATGTCACTGATGGTGACAAGCTCTTCATGGGGGCTTCTGCTCAGTCACAATGGGTGTTGTACTATACCTGCTATTCACACCACCAAAGGTTTTGCAGGGACTCAGGATTTTATTAAGACGGTGTTCTATCTGGTGGCTCAAAGGCCGTCCAGCTCCTGAAACAACCATACCAGCTCTCCTGATATTCCATTCCTGCTGCCTGCTGCAGCCAGAGAGGCTGGTTGTTAGAGGCAAAACCTTTTGTTGGATTTCCCTGACTTTGGGCACTGACATAAAATCCCTCACCTGACGCTGACCATGGAGCAGCCACCTCTCAGTGTGGGGCAGCAGTCCCACAGATGATTTGGGCAGAACATGACCTCAGCTGC
The DNA here is from genome assembly GCF_964106895.1 of Numenius arquata. Lineage (NCBI taxonomy): Eukaryota > Metazoa > Chordata > Aves > Charadriiformes > Scolopacidae > Numenius > Numenius arquata. The sequence continues at coordinate 881,914 of NC_133596.1, forward strand.
CTCTGTGAGACTTACTTGCTAGGTCAGCTTCACCTCTACAGAATTCCATCCAAGAATCCCCCAGGGCAGTCTTCCCCTCTCAGCGCTGAGCACGTGTCATCCTGAATTTTCTTCATTCTCTCTCTGGAGCCTTTATGCCTCTCCTCGCCCGGCTTCCCAGGCAGAGACTCACACGAGCGTCACTGGTTTACCTGGTCTTTCTCAGCTCGCCATGCTGGCCTGAAAACTCTTCTGTCTGTACATTCGCTCATTTGATTTCTCACACCCTGTGCTCATGCTGGTGTCCTTTCACACCAGTTCCTCTGTTTGCTTTGCGCTTTGTCAGGGTTGCTCCTTCTGCAGGTGCTGAGCTGTGCTTTGCTGTCCTCTAGCCAAGGTCAGGTCCCCTTGGCTCATGCACACTGCTGTGCTAGTAGAATACGCTCTCCTGCTGCTGATGACATATGCTCTGCTCCAAAAATGGCAGGAGGATGCTACCTTTTTTACAGGCAAAAGAACCCAAGGCAAAGTGGCACCTGGGTGAGAGTCTGTGTCATCTGTTCTCTGCATGAGAGAGCCATCTTGTCAGATTTACGTTGTGGAGTGAAACATGGAGATCTGATTTCACCCCTTAACTCTGCCAGAAATCTCATGTGACCTTCAGCAAAACACCGAGTGCCTTCATCCCTAGATCAGCATCTTCAAAGGGGTGCCTACAAACTTGTGGGAGAACCCAGCTTTGTCCCAGAGCTGCCTGCCTGATGCCAGTCCCTAAAAGGTATTTCCTGCACCTCGGCACCCATTTGCAGCTCTAAACCTTCCCCTGCACTGTTGGGAAAAAGCAGCTCCCTTATGCCTCGGATAGAGCTGAATCCTGCACTGAGGTGAGACCACTCCCAGAGGAACGGGAAGGCTCCATGTTCTTCAGTTACCCAGAAATCACCTTTGCTACCAGGGAAATGTCGAGGTGAAAGCAGCGACTTCAATCATTACAATGCAAATATTGGCAGTATCGGTTTAGAGACAGGTACAGAAATAATGAAGCACGTTAAAAGAGCTTTAAATTAGCTCCAGATGGGTTGTTTTCTGTGATCAGTGAGCTGTTGGGACACTTACACAGTGACGTGGTGCAGAATCAGTGCTTAAATAAAATTCCAGTCTTCGGCACATCCACAAGAGCATCCTGAGTTAGGGACAAGGTTAACTTTGCATCCCCAAACCTCCTCTGTGATTCTGGTATTTCCTCATGGTGGTTTCCTGTGACACACAAGTCCCCTATGGACCAGTCCCACCTAATTTAACAGCAATGACAGCCTTTGTGTGTGGCAGCCCAGTCCCGACCCGACGGCACACAGACCAGTGCGAGGACACGGCTCATCTTCTGGCCTTGACTTTGTCATGCACACACTGCATATAAACACACACATGGACAAACACGCCTTGTGCAAGCATATACCTGAAAACATCCCTCTTGGATCACAGTTTGGACATGATGGTAGCCAAAAAAAACGCTGGAGGAAAAATACGCCTGGTATATTTTTAAATTCAAGGAAAAACGTATGAGAGAATCTTTTCTCTGACTTTGCTGTTGAGGATATGAGTTGTTTGGGAGAGAAGTGACCTCTCAACGTGTGCCTGCACAATGGCTCACATCCTCCTCTGAGCCATGGCACGCCTGGCTGGCACAAACAGCAGGCATTAAAATGAACCTTGGTCACACTCTTGTACATTGCAAATAATGAGAACAAAACCTGTTTTGCCTCTTGGCACCTCACTGCTTTGCCAAGTGTTCCTGCCCTGTACTGCAGAAGTCATGACTCCTTATCTTATATATGATCACTACCATATATATATATGCAGCACTGAGTCCCCCTACTCTGTGGCTGGCAGTGACCTTTTCATCCCCATGCAGAAGGTCCCATCACAGCAAATTCTGCCCATTTATGAAACACCTGGACAGAGGAGCTTTCCTGTACTTTATCACAATGGCAAGACGTGTGTGACTGACAAGTAGCAGGGATGGCTGGTGTCTGCTTGTGGAACCTGCAGGCACACCCTGGCATCCCAGGGTAAAGTCACCTCCACAAATATTCCTGCAGATCTTCCACCTGGCCCCTTCACCTCTCTGTACCAAGCCTCTTCTTCAAGACTTTGTTCATTACCATGACTGTGTCTGATGAACAGCTCTGTGAGAAAATTTTACAACTGCTGCCTGTTGGTACTAAGAGGAAAGGGAACAATTGGTCTTCTTGGTCAATAAGGTGTTACCTGACAGCAGATAAAATTTAAGTCTTGAAAATAGAAACCCAACAGTCAGTGCATGAAGATTTGGATGCTGGTCTGAGAGGCACCAGAGAAATTCCCCAGATGGTCAAGCTCACGTCACAGAGGCAGCTGTAATTGACTGTATGGAAATATGACAGGCTTAAAACATTAAAGGCACATGATTCGGGGCAAACCCCAACCAGCGTGTTGCCTGGGGGTCACAAGTCTCTTTTTCTTGTACCATTCTTTTCCTTGAGTGACTCACTACAAAGTCCTTGTACCAGCTTTCCCTGGTCACTACTAGAGGACCTTACTGTGCTAGAGGACTCACAGAACTGGTGTGGCACTGCAGATTGTTGGACACCTAAATCTCATGGTTCACGTGAAAGGACCAGCCAGCTCTCCTCGGAGCAGTCATAATTAAATTTTGCTCAGTCATGCAGGTAGAGAAGCAGCTCTTGATAATCTTGCCTCTTGTCCTTGCACGCCTCCATAACAGACTGCAGGGCCGCTGACCGTGCCTCTCTAGAATGCACGAGCTGGAAACCCGCAATGCTGGAGGAGCGGAGTACACCCCTTAGCTTCAGATGGTCTGCCTGGATTCTCTCCTCAGAAAGAAGGTGTCCAGCAAAGCCCTCACCAGCACAGCACCCCTTAGAGAAGGAAAATCCTTTTTTTTTTTTCTCCAAAGGAAAATGTCTTATTCTGGGTCTGCAACTTCTCCATGTATGTGACTTGCCACAAACATGAGAGACTGTAGACTGGACCCTCACCAGGTTGGTGAGGGCCAGTGACCAGCAGCTTGGTCAGCATCCATCACCCCTTCAACAGCTTTGGCACATCTCAGTTTGCTTTATGGAGGAGAAGCAACCCTAATCAAAATGAGGGGCACAAGACAGTGCACGTTCAGGTCCCCTGGCTGGCCAGTGTTATGAGTGAGGCTAAAGCCTCATCGCTTTGTCACTGCAGGCAGGGAAGACACAGGCTCACAGATCACCAGCAGAGTCAGTAATAAAAACACAGAGCTCTAATGCCCTTTCATTGTAGACATCAAAAGACTGTCCCAAAAAAGTCAGACTCCTTGACTCCACCTTACACAGGAGAAACTGAGGCACAGAACTGTGGCATGACCTCCCAGGAGTGAGGATGGAGAGCTGGTCTCAGTCCAAAGCAGCACAGGCTTCATCACACAGAGCTGAGAGCTTTAATCCCCAGCACACGCTGCCTTCTGCATCTGCAAAACTCTTTCTTCCTGCCCACCCCCCTTTCTGGTGCTGTGCTCCCCTTTCTTGGCCAGCCCTGAGAGCCCTAACTTCTTGTTAGGTCACAGTCCTCTGATCAAAACATTGCCTTCCCAGCACGGATGAGCCCCACAGCACCTCACTGGGTTCACTCCTTGCTTCCTAGGAAAAAGACTCCTTTTCTTCATGGAGTAAAAGTAGATGGGAAGAGGCAGAAAGGGGCCTGAAGGTGAAGAAACTGTGCCTGAAAGGATGAAGACCTACCAGGAAGGATCACAATTCCTCAGTGCCAAACTACAGCTAATTTGGGATGGTGCTGCAGAGGATGACACAGAAGGACGCTGCCAGATGCCATCTAACCCGCAGGGCACATGAGGTGCTCCGGTACTTGGTCCCAGGGCAGCTCTGGGGTCCCCACACGTGTCACCACTGCCTGGTCGTGTTCCTTTGTTACTTCAGAAACTCTTTTACTGTTCAATTCCACCATCTAGTGGACATTTCTGGAGAAGACACAGCGCAGCCATCCGCTGGGCAAGAGGAGAGGACACACAGCTTGCAGTACACCCTCATGCAGTTCTTATTCCTACATTATTTTGCATCTTTTGTAAGATCTACCCAAACTCCTTTGCTACTTAGGGTAACAGACGTGTTTACTTTGTATTTTGGTGAAAACCCGATCAAGATTAGAGCAAAAGCGTAGACCAGTAAAGTATTTGACACTTTACACAAAGCCTGTATTAATCCTGTACAGGGAAACCCAAAGGAACCACACAGAACGCCCCAGGCGGACGTTCTGCTATGTGGAAGCGGGGATGGACTCCACTTGTAAAGGAGATTTTCTTCCCAAATCAAATTCTGCAGTCTGCTTGCCAGTGACTCCACATCACCCCTGCTAAGTTTATGACAATGAAACATCAGGTGAAGTCCAGTGGTCAGCACACAATGGAAACTAAAGGTAGAAGAGCATCTCCAGTGTGTTCCAAGGCCGGGCTGACCGCTGCAGCAGCTTTGATCCACATTAATGGGGATTAGTCAGGAGAAACTGAAAAACTGGGATTTTTACAGTCTTCTCTGCAGAAGAAAGAGCAGTGCCACACCTCAGGTAGTACACACCTCCACTACTAAGAGAGAACTGCCACCTGTACCACTGAAGAAGCCTCTTAATGGACATCTGGATCGCAGCAGGAACTGTATCATCACCGTTTCAGCAGCCACAGGGTAAAACTGAGGGTGACTCTGGAGAAGGGCAGCTGGCAATCACACCCGTGTCTTCATTTTTAGCTGCCTGCAACATTCTGTATTACAAAACATCTAATGATGGTTTCCACAGGTACTCAGAGGCAGAGATGTCCAGGGCACTTCAGCAGCACGTGAGACACTCCATCTTTACAACGGGAGGCTTTGTGCGCTCCTCCAAGTGAAGTGTGGTGTTCAGACACATTCTCTGCTCTCTGTGTAGCACTTCAGGCTTCTCCTTCCTGCGGTTTGCGGGTGTCAGTGCCACACACACCAGCTGGATCTGTGTGAATTACTGCTCTCTGCAGGTGCTGTTTGGTGTGTCCCACAGCACAGGGGTAGAGAAGCTTCACCTCCTTCAGTGTTCATCCTGGTGTGCGGCCGGGTGGTGCCTTCCTGCCTGGGAGGATGCATTGCAGTGAAGGTTTTGTAGTTTTCTGTGAAGTTCTCAAACTGCATGGCAGAGTCAACAAAAAAGAAAAAAAGGAAAAAAATGTGGCGGTAAGGTTTTAAGCAAAAGAAAACGGCATTTGATTTCGCAAGTCTCACCCCAGATACTCTACCAAGCTCTGGGGGACAGGTCAGAGCAGTTGGCAGAGCACTGGGGTGACAACCAGCGGATTCAGCTTAAGCCAGAGAGGACAGCGAGCAAGTGTCCAGCCCGTCCCTGCTGATTCCAGCCTTCTCCTGCAAAGCCCTCTGCTGCCACCAAGGGACAGGTCAGGGTGGATGGGGATGGTGTCAGGGATGTCCTGGCCCACACTGTTGCCATGTGGAGGGCGTTTGGAGTAAATGGTCAGAAGAGCATGAGCTCAAACCCACCCAACATGATACGACAGAGACGGGTGCTAAACGTAAATACCAGAGGTGTGTGGTGATAGACAGTATCAATAACAACAAACACGAAATGTTTTATGTGCAGTGCTGCCCAGTGGCAGGGTAGCAGCTGCCAGACTCTTCTCCACAGGCTCTCAGCCAAGATCCTGGCTATGCCACCACTGCCAGAAACACTCCAGCGCAGGGCCATCTTCAGCTGCTTCTCTCACCAGTCATAGCGAGGAAGAGTTACTGGCCTGAACTGATATCCCACTTTCAAAATCTTGTTGCAATAGGTCACATTTTCATCTTCAGGAGTGACTATGCCAAGAGGAGGCTCCAGGTCCTGAGTGCAGTAATTGTCTCCATCCTTACCAGAGAAGCAGATACTTCTTGGGTGTGAGCCATCCCCTCCTGGGACAGCCTCTGAGAGCTGCACCCCTCTGCTGCCTGTAGGAGTATAAACAGCTACCTCAGGGGGACACATCTGTGCTGTAGGCACTGAGTACCGTGTCAGGCACGCACGATTCCATCTGCGCTTGCTTGTTCTTTTGAAATGTGGGTTTGTCTCAATACTTACAAACACAGCCCTGCTCATCACACACCACCCAGGAACCGCTGCGTGGTACTGCCTGGGTAGGAGGGGGATCCTCTTCTCAGGTGGAACTAGAGCCAAGAAATATGGCAAAGCCATAGTTTAAACGCTCTGGTTTGGCAGCAAGATCTCAGAATGCAAGGCAATAAAAGAAAAAAATGTAAACCCAATGATGAACAAAGTGAATTTCTTAAGAAAAGCCCTCACTTGAAAAAAAAAAGTTAAACGTACCTTTCAGAGAAAATACAAATCCCAATACTATAATCGTGATTATAATACAATTTAATAATAAGCAATATCTTAATATATAAAAATAGGAATATATTATATAACAATTTATTATTATTCTCATCACCATTTAACATTACATACATATAATATCATAAGAAGCATTTCCCTGCATCAATAGGCACATAAACAAGAAGTTCAAGCATTTGTGGATTCCATTATATTCTTACCTCGCACAAACACAATTATAAACACATTAACATTCACCAGAACTATGCCAGTCCTCTGAGCAATGCTTTCCAGTTAATTTGTTCTGCTGTGAATCAAATCCTGTTAAATAGAGTAGACCCATTTCATCTCATTTCACATTTCTGAAAGGAAAATACTCACAATCTGTATTTTCCTGAGAGCTGAGAACAAGATACTATAAGGGCAAAACTAAGGGTGAAACACCACCACCACTTTCGTCCCACTTGTCCTCTGAAAAGTTGATGTAATTTTGCATAACTTGAGATATTTGTGTTTTGACTTTTCTGGGTCACTGTTATTCCACACCATTTGATGTTCACAATAGCTCCCACTGAGCGTAGTTATCTCTTAAGCACCACTGGATAACTGACCCCTGAGGCCTTAATTAGGCACTGAGGAAATGACTTATGTGTCTAAAAGGAGGTGCTCACGTTTAGGTTACACACACCTCTGAAAGTAAGGACTTGCCTTCAGTCACAAAGCACTTGTCCCATGCAGATGTCTTACACCCCACTCATGAAATGGGAAGAGTGGGGACATCCAGACCCAGCCCTGGAACGGCTCAACCTCCCTGTGCCTTACTGGGATGTGCCACCGGACACTCACAGCTCGTGCAGGTGGCCGGTGCATATACACACATCGCCGGTCCTTCCTTAAAAAAGGTGTTGGAGACTGATACTCTTCTCGCTTATGAGCTACTTGTGTAACAGAGGGAAGGAAGAGCAAGGGGAAACCTCCTGCCTCTGGGGAAGGCAAGGGGCAGCTTTGCCCATAGGGCTGATGTACATTCAGGAGAACACGTCCACAGAGAAATATGCTGGCAGGCCTGGAACACTGGAAGAGGAGAAGACTGACAATGACAGAATCCACCAGGACACACATTTCCACAGCACAGACACATACCAGCAAGGAGACCCTGGGACAGTGTGTCCCCCACCACCCCATTCCTGGCACAGCCCTGGGGACAGGGCGCTGTGTCGGAACCCACTGCACAGGCCAAGAGGGGCTGCTCTGCACCGTCCACCATGAACACCAGGTGACCTACAACAGAACCACAAAGTCATTCAGATTGGAAAAGAACCCCTAAGGTCATCAAGTCCAACCACAACCTGGACTCACCTCAGTCCTCAAGCAGGACAATACACGCTTTTCTGATTGTACAACACCCACCAAAATGTCAATAAACTCTTCAAAGGCCAAGTCCTCTGAGTATTTGAGTCAGGGAGCGGTAATTTTAATTTCTTAAAACATTAGAATATGCCTTTTGTACAGTCAGCCAACCCCTCTCTCTGCAAAGGCTGTCCCATCACCTGCGCAGAAGGGAGAATCCATTTAACAAAGACTCAAGAGCAGGAATCGTGACAGGACAGACGGAAAGGCTGCAGCGCTGAGGATGAGGAGCACAGTGACACTCACCAAAGCAAGAAGTGATGCTCTTCAAACCGTGGGGACCTCACTGCAAGGAAGATGTGTGACAGAGAAAGGAAAGTAGGATAAAATAGAAGGAGATAAACAGCTTGAGGCAGCATTAAGTATTATCACAAAACCAAGACATCTAGTAATTTATTTCTTAAGACTGTACTTCCACGTACAAATCACATTTACCATAGACAAATGGGGTGATTAAGACATACATAAACCAACTTATTATTCCACATAAAAAATCTGTGAGAACATTTTGGATAACTTATGACCAGGTGAAACTGGGCAAGAGGCAAATGTGTGCAGAGCATCTGGAGAGGTTTCCCGACACTGCAACGGATCGGTCTGTCCGAGAGTCAAGAGAAATCCCTCCACTCAAGATGCCACCCAACATGCACTGGCATACCGAATATCAAAGCAAAACTCCTTCTCCTATCAGGGTCAGGGCTTTCCTCCATCATCCCCTCCATCTGCTCGGCATATTCCTTTCCCTGCAGGAACCGGCTGCCACATCGTATTCACCAGCTTGTGGACCAATGGAAAATATAGGGGGATTATCACTTGAATGCTAATGACAAATACTGTATTGTCTAAGACTGACCACGCTGTATAAACTTGCCTGCTTTGCTGATAAAGAAGAAACACCTTGCCCCGTGGAAGGTCAGAACTGCTGCAACGCAGGGAGTAAGCAAAGCCGGTGGTAACGGGGGTAACAGGGGAGGCGGCAGGGGGATCCCACCGACTCTAATTAATTAGAGACTGAGCAGATTTATCCCCCCCTCCTCGGGGGACAAGCAGCACAAAAGCAGAAAAGAGCACAAAAGTGACGGGAAAACAACCTTTGCCTGCTATTTTTAGTTCCTTCCAGCCCCGTTTCGCTACCGCCCGGCCCGAAGGGAGGCCAAACCCTCCTCCTGACAGGACCCTGCCGTTCCTCTCCGGCCGCCTCCAGGTCCCCCCGGCCACCACCGAGGTTCGCGGGGCTGCGGGCTGTGCCAGCACCCAGCGCGGTTCCCGAGGGACGGAAGTCACAGGCCGGCCGTGCCCGCCTCCCGCCGGCACCGGGAAGCGGGAAGGTGTCGGGGGCGGGGCGAGGGCGGCCCTTAGCGGGGCTCTGCCCCGCCGGAGCGCGGGAGCCTCCCCGCCCTGCCTCTATCGCGCATGCGCTGCCGCCCCTCGGCGCCTGCGCCCCGCCGCGCGCCGGCCTCATGCGCTGTCCCGCCGAGCCGGCCGGCAGCAGCGCGGCACGCGCACCGACCTACGCCCTCCGCGCGCCGCCCCGGCGGGCACAGGTGAGGGAAGGCGGACGGTACCATGCGGGCGGGCGCGGGGGGACGGTGGGGAGCGGGCGGGACCACAAGGAGGGGACGGGAGGGAGCGGGGGGTGGCGCGGCTAGGGCGGGAATTGCTGGGGGGCAGAGGGAGGACCGGCCCTCACGGACAGGTGGGAATGGCGGGGGGTGGTCGCCGACAAGGGGGAACGGGACAGCTGTCGCCGACAGGAATAGCGGGGGGCGGTCGCTGACAGGGAGGGAATGGCGGGGGGTCGCTGACAGTAATGGCGGGAGGTGGTCGCTGAACGAGAGGTGGCTGGCAGGGGGTCGCTGACAGGAATGGCGGGAGGGGGTCGCTGGCGGGGGGGGTCGCTGACAGGAATGGCGGGGGCCCAGGGCTCCTCCAGGGAGTGGGTCTATCCCCGCCTGCCCGGGGCAGAGCCTTTGCTGAGGCGGTGTCGGTATCAGGCAGCAAGGCAGATGAAGTATATCCTGGTCACCGGCGGGGTGATCTCGGGCATTGGCAAGGGGATCATTGCCAGCAGCATCGGCACCATCCTCAAGTCCTGCGGGCTGCATGTCACCTCCATCAAGATCGACCCCTACATCAACATCGACGCTGGCACCTTCTCCCCGTATGAGCACGGTGAGTGGCCTGACGGGGCTGAGCCGTTGGCAGGCGGCTGGCCCTGGGCTCGGCACCAGGGGCTTCCAAGTGGGTCCCCGGGGCTGGCCTTGCCTAGGAGGAACCATCTCCTTCGCATGGTGGAAGAGTTTGAGTCTGGTCCTGCGTGTGGGACCTGCAGGCTGAGCCCGTTGGTGGCTCTGGGGCTGATCGTGCCACCAGCAAACAGCAGAGATGTGCTGTTTGGGCTGTTATCATTGCTGCCTGGTTGAGGGATTCAGTCCTCAGTGTAGGAGTCCTTTTTGTTGTATAAGGCTTTTAGTTTTATTGGCCACTCCTAAACTTGCTGTAGCAATCAAAGAAGGTGTTTCCTTACTTTGAATTCTAGCTGTCACAAGCAAAACCAACAAATTGCTGATGCATACTGTTTCCCCTTGACATGTGCGCTTGTGCCTTTTCCTGTGTGCCGCAGGGGAGGTGTTTGTGCTGGATGATGGAGGGGAAGTGGACCTGGACCTTGGTAACTATGAGCGCTTCCTTGATATCCGACTCACCAAAGACAACAATCTGACAACTGGGAAGATCTACCAGTATGTCATCAACAAGGAGAGGAAGGGAGACTATCTTGGCAAAACTGTCCAAGGTGACGTGAAGCTTAATTCCTGATGCTTAGAAATATATTTTGTTTTTCTGTCCTGGTTGGATGCTTTTGCATTGCGTCTTAACTTGAGGTGTTTGTTGTACGTTTTGTCATGTTTTTTGTTTATTTTTTAAAAGGATAAGTAGTACCCTACACTACACCTGTACACCAGTGCAGTGTGGTGCGTGCCGTACTGAGTGAGGTTACCTGTAAGCCCCTCAAGGTCTTCCAGTACTCAGCAATATACTGCCTGTTGTTTGGACTGTAGCCGGACTCGGGTCCGACTGTCTAATGTTGCCAGTACTAGGTGTGAACAGACTTCAGACTAATACCCCTGTGGATTATTTGTTAGCTGGTTAAAATGGTTATTGCTTTTGATAACTGTCATGTCAGTAGAAAACCCAAAGGATCTTTGAGGATCAGATCAGTCGGATCCCTTTTTAAGCATTTGCCACAGCTGGTTTGGATAAGGACTTTTACAGACAGTTTAGAACAGAGCAAGTCTCTCTGCTTAGAGCAAAGAACTGTTTGTACTTGAATCTTCCAGCTTAAAGGAAACGTTGCTTACGTGTGTTTAAATTGAGGCAGGATTACATTTCCTGCCAAGGCACTTCTCTTGAAAATCACGGCCAAGAATGATCACTTCAAAAATGCATACTTCTTTAGAGACATGAATCGGTGCTCAAGTTATATGGGAAGCTCTGGCTAGTTATTTTCAGTCATTCGCTCTGTAATGAGTTAGAGGGAGGAATGTGCGTGGGTTGTTGCTTTAACCCTTGCCTGATTTTCTTTTTCAGTTGTTCCCCACATCACGGATGCTATACAAGAATGGGTGATGAGGCAGGCACGAATTCCTGTAGATGAAGATGGCATTGAACCCCAAGTTTGTGTGATTGAGGTTTGTAGCTCTTAAAAAGTGAAAGTAAAAAATAAATATGGTTTTGCTTCTTGTATGCAGTAAACTGAACTGTATGCATATTTTCAATTGTAAAATTTTCTTACAGTAACATTCAACTTTGCACTTTGTTGAGTTAGTTAAAAATCCCCATTGCTAGCCTTGCTTATTCAGTTTAATCTTTTGAATGCCCCGTGAATCCATACATGGAAAGACTTAGGTTTTAGACAGCTATATTCTTGAGATGCTTTGCTCTCTAGCGTAATGTGAATTAGTCTATAGAATGGATTTTCACTCTTAACTTTCTATGCCAAAGTTTGAGTTAATCACACTGTGTCCTCTTCTTCCTCAGTGGGTAGAGGGAGGGTTGGTAGAACACCCTCTGGAAGCAGTTGTCTTTCCTCCTTAGCAGTAACGGGAGCTTTGTAGTGACGAGTTCAAGCACAGGCCTAAAAAAGTGAGTGGCACAAGTTAGTGGTGACAAGCCCCATTTGGTTTCCTGTGCGTTGTGTGGGGTGACCTGCTGCCAGAGGAGACGGAGCACGGCAAAGGCTCTGCCGGTGCTGCTGAGCTGGCTGGTGGGGTGTGCTAATGCAGGAGAGAGGGAGCTTGTCAGAGTGCCCGGGTCATGGTGACTTAGGACTCTCCCTGCAGCTTAAGTGCCAATTCCTGTTCCAGGATTTACAAGCCTGGATCACAGGTACCTCAGAGGCATTCTCTGCAACGCATGGGAGTCTGTCACTGCTCCAAAGAGTGCTTTGTGTCTCTCTTCCTGCACGTGTCCAGAACCACTCTATATAGTTACTAAAACTTAACAGAAATTTTGCTTCTCTGTTCCTGCATGTGTCCAAAACCACTCTATATAAACAGAAATTTTGCTTCTCAGTGCCCCCTAATGTTTGTAAGTGATAATTTTAACACCTAAATCTTTTCCCTGAAGAGAGAATAGAGACAAAGCTAATGTCCCTGGAGAGACAATGGCCATATGAGAAGCTGTTTTTCTTGTGGCGTCTTGATTTTTGGGGAAATCTTAAAGGTAAAATAATAGTTGGGGTAGATTGGAGGCTGTGGAAGTAGTACAAGCAGGTAAATCCTGTTTTTCATCTTGGTGTTGATGATTATTTAGGGAATCAGAGGAAGGTGCTGGGGAGGTGTTTTAGTGTCCTTTTATGTATGTTTTAGTACACGTCAGCATAAAAATTCAGTAGATGATGTTTTGGTACTAACTTTAATTCTAAATGTCTGTCTTTTCTAGCTTGGTGGGACTGTAGGCGATATTGAAAGTATGCCTTTCATCGAAGCTTTCCGCCAGTTCCAGTTCAAAGCCAAAAGAGAGAATTTTTGTAACATTCATGTCAGTCTAGTTCCCCAGGTAAGGACCTAAAATGTTGTAGTGGTCAGGGGCTTCCCCAACCCAAAACTTGCTTTCTAAATATGTATTTCTGAAATGCTATGTCTATAGGGACTGCTAGATTTGTATTTCTATATATAGAAACTTGTGGAAGAAATGCAGAGAATATATGGTTATGTATTCAAAAAGATTTGCAAGAAGTGAGCAGAAACTTTTCGAAGTGTGTAAATATGTAGTAAATAGTTGGGAGTTGCAGCAAATGCAGCTTTGCATCTTTAACTGCTGGTTTTCTTTATGGAATTGTCTCCTAGCTTTTGCAGGTAAACTTGCTTTCTAGGGCTGAAAACTTTCAGTTTCCTTTCATTTGCATAGCCTTTCATTTCTGCAAAGGTAATATAACCTTCAGTGATACAGGCAGCCTTCACAGCCATTTGGACTTACTAATAAGACCATATTCCAAGGTCTTCCTGGCATTCTTTAATATTTCTGTTGCTGTGTGCTCTTTCACCCCAGGCTTACAATAGCTCTAGTTTATGAAATAGGTTGGGTTACTTTTGTAATTTCAAAACGTAATACTGTGTTTTGAAACAATCTGTTTTTTTTTCCCCTTAGACAATATTTTTAATGTGTGTTCTGATCTTTAACAGTAATTTCATAGACTCTCACATCTGATTGCTATGTAAGCCATAGCAATCTGAGTGGCAGTTGCCCTTTGGTTCAGAGGTTCAACTAAGAAAAGGTATTATGAGACAGTGCTATGATAAGAATCAGTTAATTAAGAATCACAGAGAAAACCAAAATATCGTTATTGCTAAGTGGATGAGGTGAACTCTGGTTAACACCAAAAGTATATGAAAGTGTTTTATGCCATATAATGCCTGATACAACCTCTGGCTGCCCTAGTTTTGAAGGCAGGTTACAGTCTTTGCCAAACAAAAACCTCTACTGCAGCAGTCACTGCTGAAGAAAATACTTCCGTGGTCGTGTTAACTATACGAGAGAGCATGAATATTCCTTGTCTTGGAAATGGGTTTGACAGAGCAACTTGATAGAATTACTGAGTGCGGATCAATGTTTGTTCTCTTCTCTTGCTTTCCTTTTTTGTCCAGGCCAGGAGAAAAAAATTAGAAATACAAAATATTAGGTATTTGCAGGGAGCAGTGGATAAAAACCTTAGGATTTCTGTTCTCTCCCTCACTATTATGCACACTTAGTGTATGGACTTGAACTCCAGTTCCTGCCGATTTCTTTCAATCCTTGAAATTAAATTGGTAGCATACAGGGCTATTTAGAGTTCTTGTTAAATGCCTGAGAACTGCGTCAAAGTTTTTCCAGGATGAATAGGGTGGAGAGTCCCAATTAGCCTTAGGAATCATTGCTACATATCATCATGATTTGATATACCAACTTCTGCTCTTCTCTGCCCAGCCAAGCTCTACAGGAGAGCAGAAGACTAAACCCACTCAAAACAGTGTTCGTGAACTCCGAGGTCTTGGTCTCTCCCCAGATCTGGTAAGGTTTGCTGCATGGCTTTGAATTTTCAAATGCAGTACTGGCATATTGCAACAACATTCTAATCTAAATAATGCTTAAGTTGAGAGCTCTTGTTTATTAGCAATATACAAGTAAAAGTAACAGAGTTAGTTTTTTTCCCCAAGTCACAGGGACTGCAGAAAGACAGCTTTTTTTAGAGGTTTATTATATGAATGTCTGAGTACTTCTGTTTTGCTTCACAGCCTTGATGTTGCTGTTCTGTTAGATTGTTTGCAGGTGCTCCACTCCATTGGATACCTCAGTAAAAGAAAAGATTTCCATGTTCTGTCATGTTGAACCAGAACAGGTAAAGATCGCTGTCTGCACTTCCTTGCAATAAATATTCTAGTTGTTTGTCAAATGCTGAGTGGAGTTTTATTTGAGCATAGCACTTTTGTGTTCTAGCCGTGTCTTTTGTTAGCTGCATAATTCATTTGCTGCTTTGTCTTACCTACATTCCTTACACATGTAACCATTACAAAAATAGTCCATTTTATTCCAGCAGCCAGGTTTTCTTATAAGGTAGTTAGTGCAGGCTTAGAGAATTCTATGGAATCCAAGGTATTTTCTGAGTAGCTGTTTTTGATCTTAGTTCTCCTTCCGCATTCCTTCTGTGCATACAGAAGAATGAGATTTTTCAGTATTTAGAGGCCAAACAGCAGTTGCCCAAAATTAGGTTTAAAGGATACATTCATGTATTTCATACACTGCTCTTTTAATGATATTATTCTTCTGCCCAAGATTGCATGAGGAGAGATTGCACAGAAAAGTTGAAATGGTATTTGAGAGAAGCATTGCTTCACTTGAATGTTATGTGACATGCAAAAATTCTGTGTTAGCGTGATTCTTTTTATACTGAGACTACTCTGCATAGCATAGGCTGGGGTAGACCTTGGAAAAGAATCAGACTGTAGGCTAAACACTAGCACTTGCCAATCCAGCTGGAGCTTGAAAAATGTTGTCTTTGTGAGAAAGAGCCTGGAATTGTGAAGTGATACTCAGTCTGTTGAGTCATTTTTATTAGTTTCCTATACAGCAAGATCAAATTGAGTCTTGAGGTTTCACGTATTACATTGAGAATTAGCTGGCAATAGTATCGATGTGTCAGCAGTACAGTATCTACTCTTGTTGGCCAGGAGTTGAAAGTAAGTTGGCACTTTCCAGGAAGTTTAAAGCAATTTTACATAGTTGTGTCTCTGACTGCAGTTGCACTTGAATTGAGAAGTAAATGCTGTTGACTACGAAGGAGGAAAATTTGCAGCCCAGGGGGTTTTACTGGTGCAGAGTTAACTCTGCTTTCATTTGAGTCAGGAGAAATGAGGATTTAAAAATAGTTGTGCCACTATATCTTTGATCCTTACACTACAGTCTCATTCTTGACAGACAGGTGACAGTTGTCCAGAGCCATCTTTCCTTTTCTGCAGAAGCCCATTTCAGTGAACTGGAACCATTGACATAGATATTCCTCATTGACCTAAGAATTCTTTGCTCATAATTGTTTAATCCTAAATTTGATCCTAAAATCCTAAATCCTGTAAAATTTATCACTGTGTTGAGATCATAGATTCCCCTGGGCTTTACTCAAACTGGGAGCCCTGGTTAAGAATGACAGTGGTGGGGAATGGGGAGGCTGGGCTTGTGGGCAGTTTAGCTGTAGTTTCAGCTGGGATTACCAAAAGGGCTGGATCACAGAAGTCTCTTTGAAGTGTTCTTTGAAATTTGCTATGTACTCGCGTAACTTGCACAGCAGCTGCCTTTCTCACTGCTCCATTAGCGTGTTGTAGCCATTCCCAAGGAGCTCTGGTGATCAGTAATACCTGGGAAGTGTTGAAGGATGATCTTTCCAAGTATATGGAAGCTAGTATTAAGGTTATTAATATATTATTATCAACAGATGTTATTTCCTGGAAGTTTAGGTGGTCACACGGCTGTCTGCTAGAGATAGAAGCTCTCTGAATATCTGTCTAAAAATAATTGCACAGGCACTTAGATCTGTTTTAATGACACTCATATTTTATGAACAGGTCATCTGTGTTCATGATGTCTCTTCTATCTACCGGGTCCCTCTGTTGTTAGAGGAGCAGGGAGTTGTTGACTACTTCAGACACAGGCTTGACCTCCCTATTGAGCGGCAGGCCCGGAGGATGCTCATGAAGTGGAAGGAAATGGCAGATAGGTGAGCTGTACCGCGGGGCCTTGCTTGCAGATTAGTTGCTCTTCTTGGTTGGTGGTTATTAGGTGACAAGTGTTACTTCATATTCCTCAGGTGTTCTTATGTGCTCAAATTTTTTTCTTCTTACGTTTTTTTTTAACTACAAAAACGTACTTCCTTCCTAGATGTTTAATAACTGTTTGAAAAAAAATCTTCTTCAACTTGAGAATGCTGTAAGATAATGTTACTGAGTTCCTTATCTTGGGTTGGTAACGTGCTGTCTATGTCAAAACAAGTTTGAGGTAATTAAAAGGTGGACAGTTCTCCCTCCCTTTTTATACAAAAAGACCCAGTGATGTTACAAAGTGTTGAAATCCTTTTGTAGGCGTATGTGTAGGAGTGATCAGGAATGTCAATAAAAATCTATCTTTGGAGTGTGCTTTCAAGCGAGTGAAACAACTATTTCGTAACTGTTCTGTCTGAGATTCCGAGGACACAGTGTTTGTTTTTTTTCTTGTGGGGAATAGATTCCGTGTTCATGGGGAAATTGTGAATTGAGTCTTTTCAGTTGGCACTCAGGCCCTTTCTGAAGCCTTAGATATGTTTGTCCTTATAAGAAATTAATTTTCTAGATGTTTCTCTTTATTTATATGCCCAACACAGGCCACCACTGCCAGTAACATTTCCTTTTGATGGGGAACGCCCTCAGTAACCAGCTCGGTTGAAGGTACTTAATAGGAAGAGGCAACAGGTCAACTCGTGGCTCCGGGACTGGTGTTATTGGCAGGGTTTTGGGTTTTTTGAGCATAGGCAGCTATACAAGACACCTGGCCTGCTGGTGGCAAGTGGGATACACCTGTCCCAGAGGGGGAAAAGAATTTTGGGGCAGGAGTTAGCAGGGCTCATTGGTAGGGCTTTAAACTAGGTATGAGGGGGAAGGGGAACTAACTGGGCCTGTCAGGATTAAACCCAAGGGAAGCACGCCAAGGCTTGAAGGATGCTGGATTAGCGAGGACTCTCGCTTTGTCATTTCATTTGAGAAAAGGGATAGACGTTTAGAAATTTCTGATTGCGAACAATGGGAAAACCCTATCCCGAAAGGGGAAAAGGGTACTAGGCCAGGAGCTAACAAAGCTCATGGACAGAGCTTTAAACTAGAGGTGGAGGGGAAGGGGATAAAACCAGGCCCACTGGTAATGAGCCTGGGGATAAAGGGCCAAGGATGGGGGTGAAATTGGGAGCCCAGCTCAAGTGCATCTACGCTAATGCACGTAGCATGGGCAACAAACAGGATGAGCTGGAAGCCATTGTGCAGCAGGACAGCTATGACATAGTCGCCATCATGGAAATTGGTGGGATGATGGTCACGACTGGAATGCTGCGATGAGTGGCTACAAGCTCTTCAGAAGGAATAGGCAAGGAAGGAGAGGCGGGGGTGTGGCTCTGTACATTTGGGAGTGTTTTGACTGTATAGAGCTAGATTCCAGTGACGACGAAGTTGAGTGTTTATGGGTAAGGATGAAGGGGAAGGCTAACAAGGGGGATTTTGTGCTGGGAGTCTGCTATAGGCCACCCAACCAGGATGAGCAGGTTGATGAAGTATTCTATAAGAGACTGGCTGAAGTCTCGCAATTGCCAGCCCTTGTTCTGGTTGGGGACTTCAACCTACCGGATATCTGCTGGAAATGTAACACAGCAGAGAGCAGGCAGTCTAGGAGTTTCCTTGAGTGTATGTAAGATAACTTCCTGAGACAACTGGTAGGAGAGCCTACCAGGGGAGGTGCCTCGCTGGACCTACTTTTCACAAACAAAGAGGGACTAGTGGGAGATGTGGAGGTCGGAGGCCGTCTTGGGCTTAGCGATCATGAAATGGTCAAGTTTTCAATTCTTAGTGAGGTAAGGAAGGGGGTTAGCAAAACCTCCACCTTGGACTTCCAGAGGGTGGACTTTAGCCTGTTCAGAACCCTGGTTGGGAGGGTCCATTGGGAGATAATCCTGCGGGGCAAAGGGTTCCGGGAAGGCTGGACGCTCTTCAAGAAGGAAATCCTAAAGGCCCAGGAGCAGGCTGTCCCCATGAGACACAAAATTAAAGGGCAGGGAAAATGGCCGGCCTGGTTGAACAGAGAGCTTTTGATGGGACTTAGGGAAAAAAGGAAGGTTTACCACCTTTGGAAGAAGGGACAAGCAACTCGGGAAGAGTACAGAGATCTTGTTAGGTTATACAGAGAAAAAATTAGGAAGGCAAAAGCCCAGCTGGAACTCAACCTGGCCATTAATATAAGGGACAACAAAAAAAGTTTTTATAAATACATCAACAAAAAGAGAGTCAGGGAGAATCTCCATCCCTTCCTGGATGAGGGGGGAAACATTGTGACCAAGGACGAGGAGGAGGCTGAGATACTTAATGCCTTCTTTGCCTCTGTCTTCAATAGTCGGACCAGCTATCCCCAGGGTGTTCAGCCTCCTGGGCTGGAAGATAAGGATGGAGAGCAGAACAACCCCCCTGTAATCCAGGAGGAAGTAGTTAATGATTTGCTTATGCACCTGGACATGCATAAGTCCATGGGGCCGGATGGGATTCACCCAAGGGTACTCAGGGAGCTGGCAGGAGAGCTCACCAAGCCTCTCTCCATTATCTATCAACATTCCTGGTCAACAGGAGAGGTACCAGATGACTGGAGGGTGGCCAATGTGACGCCCATCTACAAGAAGGGCCGGAAGGAGGATCCGGGAAACTATAGGCCTGTCAGTCTGACCTCGGTACCGGGAAATATCATGGAGAGGATCATCTTGAGTGAGCCCTCACGGCAAGTGCAGGGCAGCCAAGGGATCGGGGCCAGCCAGCATGGGTTTATGAAAGGAAGGTCCTGCTTAACCAACTTGATCTCTTTCTATGACTATGTGACCCACCTTCTGGATGTGGGGAAGGCTGTGGACGTTGTCTACCTGGACTTTGGTAAGGCCTTTGACACTGTCTCCCACAGCGTTCTCCTGGAGAAGCTGGTGAATGATGGCATAGACAAGTGTGCTCTTCACTGGGTAAAAAACTGGCTGGATGGCCGTGCCCAGAGAGTTGTAATTAATGGGGTGAAATCCAGTTGGCGGCCGGTCACCAGTGGTGTCCCTCAGGGCTCAGTTTTGGGGCCAGTCTTGTTTAATATCTTTATTGATGATCTGGATAAGGGGACTGAGTGCACCCTCAGTAAGTTCGCAGATGACACCAAGCTAGGTGGGAGTGTTGATCTGCTTGAGGGTCGGCAGGCTCTACAGAGGGACCTGGACAGGTTGGATCAATGGGCCAAGGCCAATGGGATGAGGTTTAATAAGGCCAAGTGATGGGTCCTGCATTTTGGTCACAACAACCCCAGGCAACACTACAGGCTTGGGGAAGAGTGGCTGGAAAGCTGCCCAGCAGAAAAGGACCTGGGGGTGTTGGTAGACAGCCGGCTTCACATGAGCCAGCAGTGTGCCCAGGTGGCCAAGAAGGCCAACGGCATCCTGGCCTGTATCAGGACCAGCGTGGCCAGCAGGAGTAGGGCAGTGATGGTGCCTCTGGACTGGGCACTGGTGAGGCCTCACCTCGAGTGCTGTGTTCAGTTCTGGGCCCCTCACTCCAGGAAGGACATTGAGCTGCTGGAGCGTGTCCAGAGGAGAGCCACCAAGCTGGTGAGGGGTCTGGAGAACAAGTCATAGGAGGAGAGGCTGAGGGAACTGGGCATGTTTAGTTTGGAGAAGAGGAGGCTGAGGGGAGACCTCATTGCCCTCTACAACTGCCTGAAAGGAGGGTGTAGAGAGGTGGGTGTTGGCCTCTTCTCCCAGGGGAATAATGACAGGACCAGAGGAAATGGTCTGAAGTTGGGGCAGGGGAGGTTTAGATTAGCTATCAGGAAGAATTACTTTCCTGAGAGAGTGGTCAGGCACTGGCACAGCCTGCCCAGGGAGGTGGTGGAGTCGCCATCCCTGGAGGTATTTAAGGAACGTGTAGACATGGCACTTCAGGTCATGCTCTAGTGCCTGAGATTGTTGGTTGCGTCTGTTTGTGGGTGGGTGTGGTGTGTGGTTATGGGTGTTTGTTTTGGTTTGGTTTTGGTGTTGTGTTTTGTGGGTTTTTTTGGTAGGTTTTTTTTTTTTTTGTTGGTTGGACTCAATGATCTCAAAGGTCCCTTTCAACCAAGAAAATTCTGTGATCTGTGATACTTAAAAATTCTGAAATAAACTTTAAACAGTCTCTTAGCTGTAGCCAAGAGTGCTGTCAGGTGCTAGGGGTAGAAAGTGCAGGCGGTACAGCCGCAGGACTCTGGAAGTCCTCTCTGTGTTTCTAGCTGCTGAAGTGAGCTCAGTCAGAAGCAGCGTGGGAAGATGCTGTACAGTATAAACATATGCAGAGTTGTGCTTTGATCCTCACTCCTAATAGTTTACTGCAGCCTTTGAGTCTCATACAGCTTCCTGAAAAGACAGTTTGGATCTACTCAAAATGGCTTTTCTGCATAAGGACAGATGAGTTAATTTATACGTGGTTTCTGCAACTTTTTTTTTCTTTCTTCTAATCCTACTTTGATGTTTTTAAGTCGTAATTATTATGAAAGGTCATCGCCTCCAAAGTCGTCATCTCTCTAGTTAGACAGACTTTAAAGAGCCCAACTGTTTATGTTAATTGAAAAACAAAACAGAATGTGATTCTTGTCCCCATTTCCTGTTAACAATGAAATAACACTCGTGTTTTGTTTTTGTTTAGGTATGACCGTCTCCTTGAAACATGTTCCATTGCGCTTGTTGGCAAATACACCAAGTTTTCAGATTCCTACGCGTCTGTCATTAAAGCACTGGAGCATTCTGCACTGGCCATCAACCACAAACTTGACATTAAGGTAGGGGTGTGTGGGGGTGTGTCTAGAAATTTCCCCCCTGTACTCCTTCCACTTACCATGCTACCCATCTTAATTAAGTTTTTCACAAACCCAGAGACAGTAAGGGAGAGTTGATTCAGCCAGTGAACTTTAAAATGGTCTTTGGATTACAGCATCAAAACATCTGCTGTCAGGCACAAAACAGCTTCAAAGCAAACCAGCCTTTCATCCTGTCAGATACAAGGTGTCTGTGTAACTGATGGGAACTCTTCAGTGCTCAGTGTTGCATGCTGAATTGTGGGAGAGCGGTAGATACATTTGAAGAAGGCACTGTTTGCATAATTTCTCTGAGAGCTGTTGGAAGTGATCCTTTTTTTATGTTTGTTGCTGTTATCCTTGTGGTACTTACAGGTTTTATGATGCTTCTGCCTCAGGCTTTATTAAGGTTTTAATGCTGGTTTGGCTGCAAAGGTGCTGTTAAGCCTCTTGGTTGTAGCTAGATGCTCTGAAGAGGTGAAATATCTGTCAGTTGTCAGAAATTTTACTTTCTCTTAAATATACTTTTTAAATGTCCAGTGGTTTCACAATGCCAGTGAGTCATGGAATTAGGTGCTTGGTTTATAACAGCACTGTTCTACGTTTGGGTTACCTTTCAACTTACAAAATCAGTGGAGGAGAAAAGAAGAAAAACAAGTAAGACTGGTGAAGGGTAAACCCTGCACATGCATCTCTGGGTACTTCCTGATAGAGCTGTATTTGTATGGTGCAGAAGGGGAGTGCATTCTGTGAGCCCCGTGCATGGAGATCTTATCTTGGGTTAAAGAAATGCTCTAGCAGTATTCCAAGTTGGGGAGGGGGGGGAAGAGAGAGACAAAAATGGTTGTTCCAAAGGGTTAGCAGACTGGTAGAATGTTCACAGGTTGGGAGATACTGCAATACTGGAGATGAGAAACTGGAAAATTTGCAGGTTTCTCCCATATGTAGCATTGGTCATAACATCCTTTAATTACAACAGCCTGTGTTTTACCATGTCCTATTTGTTCTGCAGTCCCTCTTGAAGATTGTGATGTATATTTGATGAGATAGTGATTTAATTTTTTCTTGCTGTGTGGTTGTTTCTTTCTGCATAGCCCTTTGTTCCCATCTCGCTGTGCTCCAGTAAGACTTCACATTTAGTGAGTTTGGGTCTTATGGACTTTGTGTATGTCACAGCAAAGCTGCAGAGAGGGAAAGAGAAAAAACATGGCTTCTGTTTGTGCATCTGTAATATGAGGTGGGGGAAAGCAGTTTTGCTGACTAGCAGACAGGAAATCAGCCCAGAAAAAACATAAGCAAGTATCCAGTAGGAAACAAATCCAGAGCTATCCAGGAGGAATGATGATATTCTCATTTCATGAGAATTAAGGAGACCCTGCACATTCTTGTGGCAATATCTCATCATCCTTTTTTGGATTTCTTTCCAGTATATTGACTCTGCTGACTTGGAGCCAGATACTTTGCAGGAAGAACCTGTCCGATACCATGAAGCATGGCAGAAGCTGTGTGGTGCTGAGTAAGACTCTTGTACTCTGGCCATTTCTTTGGAGTATGTCTAATAAATTTGCTGCTACTGACAGTTGTGGAATTAAGAGCCTTGCTGGAGACTGTTCTCTTAGAGTGTGCCAATACAGTGCCTGACATTGCCTCAAATACCCCTCAATGGAATTTAGGATAAAATGTAAAATGGAGAGTTGTTAAATCAGTGAGGGAGTTTGTGAAAGGCAGCAGTAAGGGAGATGATGGTGCAGATGGGGATGTGCACAGGCTTAGTGGGGAAACAGGGTGAGGGGAAATAAGGGGAAAGGATAGGTACTGGCAAAGGCTATTTAAAGCCAAAGAGAGAGGACGGAAGGTGTAAATATGGTATAAAGTTCTTTAGGCAGAAAGTGTGAGAAGGGAAAAAGTGTAAGGATGCAGAGGAGTGCCAAGAGTTAGCGCAGGAAACAGGAACAATTTGGTGTGTTAGCCCTCAGGGAAACAGGCTTTGGGCGGTACCAGGAGAATGAAGAAACTCCTGCAGAATTTGGTGTCCTTGTGCCTGTGTCAGGACACACTGCAGCCAGTGGCTTCCTCAGCATGGGCCTGGCTGGGTGACATGTTTGCAAACATGTTTGGTGCAGAGCATGAGGGTCATGCACTGTGAACCATTCTAGTACTGTGACCTCCACCTTAAGTGGAGTTGTATTTGGGATTTCTTGGGAAGGTAAAATGTGCTTTTTATAAAATGTTTCCCTGAAAACTCTGTGACATTTTATGTGGTGGTTCATGTGAAGTTATATGGAAACTGTACTGCAGACAGACCTTGCCACGTAGGGCACTTTAAAGGCCTTTTCAGGACTGAGGTCTTGCAAGTCCAAGATTTTGTGGGAGAGAGGTGGTACGTGGTTGCGGGAAACTGTGCTGGCGAGCCCTACATGAATGGAGTGTTTTCATCCTCATGCAGCGGAGTTCTGGTTCCTGGTGGATTTGGTGTTCGAGGGACAGAAGGCAAAATTCAAGCTATTTCCTGGGCAAGAAAACAGAAAAAACCATTCTTAGGTGAGAAGCATGTTTCTAACTGGTCTGCAACCAGAGCTTTACTGATTTTCATTAGTATCTGGAATGTACAATTTTGAAGAGAATTGGCTGAGGAAGACAATGACCTACACTCATTTTACCTGGGTAACACAGCTGTCATCTGTAGTTAGTGCTGAAGTGGTCAGAGTTGGCTGGGATGTGATGACATCTCCATAATGAGGGGATCACAGTCTCAGAGGAAGCTTCAGAGGAGATTGTGGTGATCTTGGTATGAAGAAATATGTGACTGCATTTAACTGAAATGGACATGGTGAGTGACTGGAAATGTTCCCATCCAGAGTGGATGGGAAAGTGTGGAGTAAAACTTGTCAGAACTACTTAGTGCAGAGTGAAGAGGCCCCTAAATCCAAGTCAAAGTTCTGTCTCATCCAGGTTTTGCTCTGGCTCAGGGCTGCTCCCTGAAGGTGTGTTGCTTTGCGATAATGGCTCAGTGGCCCCTTACCCTGATGTGATCTGTGTTCTGCCTTGCCTCCTGCAGGAGTTTGTTTGGGAATGCAGTTAGCGGTTGTGGAGTTTGCACGCAGTGTTCTTGGTTGGCAAGGTAATTGCACAAACCCCTTCCTGGGTTTTGGTCATTTCTTTGATTGCTTGAGTAATACCTATAATTTTTTTAATACCTGTAATTTTGGATTTTTCATTGATAGGTAGATTTTTTTTTTTTCTAGGCCTGTGAAATCCCCCATCTCCTTTGCTAATTCAAAAGAAAAAGAACAATTTCCTTATCCTATTCAAATAAAAATCAATGGAGTAAGATGTAATGACAGAAAACATTCTGTTGCTTAGAGTGAGGTTCAGCTCCTGAAGAAAATACTTAAGTGGAGTTGTGCCTATGTGTGCTGGACATCTTAAATTTCCATTATAGCCAGTAGGAATGAAGACCAAAAAGCAATTTAGCCGCCCAGGGAGTTGCACCTACTTCAGTGAGTTGAATTGCTTTCTGGGCTTCACTGCTTGAATTGACTCAGTCCCTGTTGTCAAAACTCCTTTTACAGAGTACTAAATTTAATTTCTCAACCTGATTCCACATCTCACTATTAGTGAAGGTAGCGTAAGATGTGTTTCTCAGAGTAGTTTTGCTCCCTTCCTGCTCTCTGGCTTTATTTAAAATATTCTAAGCTGTTGAATGTGTGCTTTTCCTGAGTGACCCTCACTTTCCTCACTGGTTGTCCTAAGGCTGCAACCCGTAGGCAGCTTCAGAAATTGGAATCAAGCAAAGCTGGCAGGGCCCTGTTTGTGCTACCGGGGCTGGGCTGGCAGCTCCCTGCGGGCAATGGCTCCATGCAGGTCAGGTCGCCGCTTGCCAGAAGCGCGGGGATGTACCTGGGGGGAGATCCTGTAAATGCTTGTGATGGTGTAAGGGACTTCGTGTTACTAATGGATGAACCTCGCATTGCAGATGCGAACTCGACAGAATTTGACCCCAAAACTGCTCATCCAGTGGTGAGTTTATGATGACTTGCTTGTAATATCCTTGTTGTGCTAGACTTCTCTGCGCATACCTGGTGGTACAGTTAAGAGCTTGGATTATTACATTTTGTGGCTTTTAAGTCTATCTTCCATCATTTGCTAATCTGAAAAAGAAAATTTCTTTGCCTAGTTAATGTATGGCAGTTGCTGCTTCCTAGAAGATTGCAGTGCTTACTACAGGTGGAACACTAATATTTTTATATTTTCATTTTTAATCACTCTTTTTCAAGAAGCAAGGTGTTTTCTAATAGGTAAAAGGTTCTTAAAGGGCAGTTCAAAAGCTAACTGATTTCACAGAGGAAATGTTAAAGATTGGTGATACCCAGATTCCACTGCATAACTGTTTAATTGTGATCTCAGAAATTAACATAGACAGACATGAATTCCTTGGAACATTTGTGGACAGACACAGCTCCATGTGCCTTGTTGAGGGTCCACCATAATGATTGGCTTCTGCTATAATTTGAAGGGCTGCTCAAAAGGGAAACAGTTTTCAAAAAAAGAGCTTATGAAGTTATTTATCAAAGTATAAGTGATTCTGATTTGGGGGTTTTGTTTCTGTAAATTTGCTTGTTTGTTTGTTTAACATTTAGCTCAGTAAATAGCACATTATTAGTGCCTGGCTTTGACTGAGACCATTTTCTATGCAAAAGCTTCCCAAATACGTGCAAACCTTCCATGTGTTCTGTACAGCCTTTCCTAGAATAACTCTGCTAACTAACCTAGGGTTTTTTTGGGTCTGCCTTGTCAAGCCAATGTTCCTTGGGGTGATGTGCTTGTTTTCTGTAAGGATGTTGTTTTTTCTCCCCCCTTTAACGTTTCAGAGTCTGCCCACGACTGTTATTCCTCCCTCATTCTCACCTCCTTCTCTGAATGCGTTCTGCAGGTCATAGACATGCCAGAACATAATCCTGGGCAAATGGGCGGGACCATGAGGCTTGGCAAGAGAAGAACACTCTTCCAAACCAAGAATTCAATCATGAGTAAGGCATTTCTTACCTCTTTTGGAAGCGTTTCCTGGGAATGACATACATTTGTGGTGGGTATGGGGAAGGGAGACCTGGGAATGTCAAAGCATCCTTGAATGGTCGATATTTGCAGACTTTGTTCTGGTAGTGAAATGGAGATCAATTAATTTGGTCCCCTTGAGAAGTGGCAGATTCTGATGGATGCTCTTCATATGAACTTGTTAAAACTTGCCAAACATCACATGAACTGTTTGGTGTTTGCTCTAAGAAGTGTCTTTCTTTTGGTGCAGGGAAGCTGTATGGAGATCATGATTTCTTGGAAGAGAGACATAGACACAGATTTGAGGTAAAAATGCTATTGTAGGTGTTAAGCTTTTTTGTGTAATCCAAACACAAGAGATCATGGGTTTTCTTGCTTCTGGTCTTCTAGGTCAATCCAGAATTGAAAAAGTGTTTTGAAGAGCAAGGTTTGAAGTTTGTAGGCCAGGATGAGGAGGGAGAGCGAATGGAAGTGGTTGAGTTGGAAGGTCAGTACTTAAGCAATTAGTTTGTGGGTGTAGGTATTTACAAAGGAAAGTGTTCAGAGGGTAATTGAGGAGGTTTTTGTGTGACCAGTCCACGCTCTCTCGGAATTACACTAAAGAATCCCATGTGGCTGTCCATTTAGGGCAGGATAGAAACAACACTTCTTCCCCATCGTCAGACTTCAGTGCGATTAGTGCTTTCAGCTGCAGTTGAGCTGCAGGCTTCAGAGACTTGGCACTAATATTTTCTGTTTCTTTCTCTTAGACCATCCTTTCTTTGTTGGTGTTCAGTATCACCCTGAATTCCTCTCAAGACCAATTAAGCCATCCCCCCCGTACTTTGGCCTCCTCTTGGCATCTGCAGGAAGACTCACACATTATCTACAAAAGGGCTGCAGGCTGTCGCCCAGGTAGGTTGAAGGAAGACAGCAGTCAGACCTTTCACAGGGCAGTGCTTTTTCCTATGGGATAAACTGGAGAATCCTCTTGGCACAGTTACTGCGAGGTAACTAGCGGGTATTTGCAGCACCTCTTCTTTCCACTCTTTCTTTGAAACCTCTTGTCTTATATTTTAAGATTGATTGTGGTGATAGAGCTGTCCTGCTGGGAGGTCCTGGCTTCAGGGAGCGTTAACTGCAGCCTTGTGCTGACACTCAGAGGCATTGGGGAAGCTGCAGCTGGGCCTGCTCTTCTGGGTGATTGGAGACCTGCTGGGGTTTTCCCCATGATCCTTGTACAAGTCCTAGGTATAGGCTGGTCCTTAAGAAACTTGTTCCTGTTGCTAGTTTAAAGAATGGGCCTTGGTGGTTGCAGCTTCATTTTTTTCCGCTGACTTAAACTTTCTTTTTTCTCAGTTTGCAAAGAAACTTATGTTTCGGGTAGACTTAATGGCACATTTACTTCCTTCTGCTGCTCCCGAACGTGCTGCAGTTCTGCTCAGCAGACGTGGCAATATGCGACAAATAAACATCACTTTGGTGGTGACCCATTTTCCTCCTTACAGAAGAGAACACAGAGGATTTGCTTGTGTAGCCGGAGTGCTAACATCCACTAAACAAAAAACCCCAAACTAAATGCAGAATAGAAATAGTACTAAATGTATTAAACTAAATCAATGCAAAAAGGAAAGTATTGGCCTTTCTGGGTCTAGCTGTGATGCATCTGCACCGCAGGAATTCCTGTGTTGCTGTCTGGACAACGGCTGTCAGTTGTGCTCTGACTGATCTGCTCTGAGGGGAGTTTGTGTGCGAAGATGCCTCCTGTCAATGCTTCCAAGGGCTGAGGGATGTTTTAATTTCCTGCTTTTGTACATTTGAGTTTGAAATGGCTTTTCATGGCAGAGGAGCTGAAGTTTCCTCTGTACTGCAGCATCCTAAGTTAGTATTACCTGCTGTTGGAGTCTTTTGTGATTGTGGTTACAAACTGTCTCATGGTTTAGCATATAATCTAAAAATACTGGTGGCAGTTATAGGCCAGCCTGTACTCCCAGTTATTCCTGTGCCCTTGTAACTCTCATCACCTTTTCAGACAAGTCTCATCATTGCACCCCCATGGGGTTTGCAGGTGACACCAAACTGAGGGGAACAGAGTACATGTTTGAGGATAGGATTGCTGTTTGGGGGGACCTGGGCTGGAGGAGTGGGCCCACAGGAGCCTGATGAGGTTTAACACCGGCCGGGGGCTGAGTAGCCGGGGAGCAGCTCTGCTGGTGGGGTCTCGGGGAACAGCAAACTGAGCATCAGCAGCGTGTGCTGGCAGCGAAGGAAGGACAAGCAGTGTCCGGGGCTGTTAGCACAGCCAGCAGA
Source organism: Numenius arquata (assembly GCF_964106895.1). NCBI lineage: Eukaryota > Metazoa > Chordata > Aves > Charadriiformes > Scolopacidae > Numenius > Numenius arquata. The sequence goes on from NC_133596.1 coordinate 910,642, forward strand.
TGGAGAGGAGTGACTATCTCTCTTTACTTGGCATTTGTTAGACCACATCTAGAATATTCTGTGTGGTTTAGGGTCACCCAGACAAGTAAAAAATCAATAAATTGGAGAGAGTTTAGTGGAGGGCTACTAGACGGCCAGGAGACTGAAATAGTTGCCCAGTGAGGAGAGGCCAAAGGAGGTAGGCTTGTTGAGCCTGGAGAAGGGAAGGCTTTATGGGGCACCTAAGAGCAGCCTGTCAGCACCTACAGAAACGTTAGCAAGAACATGAAAACAGGATCTTTACAGAAATGAGTGGTGGGAGGAGGAAACACAATGGATATAAATTGAAATAAGGGAGGTTCTGATGGGATATAAAGAAAATCGTTTTCCTTATTGGATCAGTCATGCACTGGGGAAAGTTACCCAGAAGAGCTGCACAGTCTCTGTCCTTGGAGGATTTCAGAGTATGACGGGATAAAGCCCTGGGCAGCCGTGTCTGGTCTGATGGCTGTCCCTGCGGTGGGGCTGTCCTGGGCTTCCTTCCCATCGGAATTATTCTGTGAATCTGAAAAAAGCTGTTTAATGGGTTAAATGCAACCAGCTGTTACTGGGAAGCTGAAACAGAATGGGTTATGGGTGGCTAACCAGTCTCCTATTTCCCGGTTAATGAATTTCATTTAGAATAACTTTGCCTTATAAAACGCCTATTATATCTATAATCACTTTCATTCACAAACCTTAAAATTGGTGATGACTCAGCCCTATTTCCAAAGGGACAGCTATTCTAGGAATTTTGTGTGCTCTGCTTTTCAGCCTCAGCTGGCAGTGCTTACTACCAAACCCTGCTAATTCCTGATGCAAATCTAGGTCTGTAAAACTTGGTAAAACAAAATCTTTCTGAATTCTGCAGGGACACGTACAGCGACAGAAGTGGCAGCAGCTCGCCTGACTTGGAGATAACAGAGCTGAAATTTCCATCAGTAAATCATGACTGATTCCTGGTAACTCCTAATAACCTCAACCTCTTTCCTTATGGAAAATATTCCTTGCCTGGTCTTTCCTCGTGGCATCTGAATGTTTCACATCAGTTGGTAGAAAACTGGCACCCCATGAAAAGTGCTGGTACTCACACACATGTTGCAGCTGTGCTGAGGGATGTGTAATATGTCGTGTCTGTGTAACAGATGTGGGTGGGCATTTCCTTAGCAAATGGACACATAATAAAGTATAAAAATACATGTGGGAGTGTGAGATGAAATTCAACTGAAGAAAAAGCACAAATACAGCACACGTTCCTGAAAATGGAGGCAAAGCTGAGCAAGGGGGTACTGGATTTAGAAAGTTTAGTGTTTTGGGAGCATTCTCTCACCTTTGCCAAAGAAGGTTTTTGAAATAGCCATTCTCCCCATCCTTTGAAACAGTAGGTTTCTCTGCCAAACCAGTGGGCTTGAGCTCTGAATTGCAGCAGCTACCATGCAGGTGTTGCGTGGATGTCAAAATTGGATGTGTATGATCCACTCTTGGAGGGGGGGCACTAAGCCCTTGCGTTCAAACTCCACCAGCAAAAAAAGTCGACTGAATTTTTAAATGAGTTCTCGCTTTATGCAGTGATTGTGGCCATAGCATGTTTTCCCACTGGTCTGGCTGGTTTTGTGCGGTGGTTTTGGAGAAGCTGAGCAGCATTTGTGTACACGTGTGTCGAGTGAGAGCGGGGATTTATTGCTGGGTGCCAGGGGACCAGGGATATCTGACTCTTCCTTCCTCCCCCTTTCTTTCATGCCACAGACGCTTCCAAAATTAACTGCAGGGTGAAAATGAGGGTTAGCCAAAGTCTAGCACAGAAGTACTTGCCCATCCCTGGCCACGGGACTAGGCCTCTGGGGTGCTGAAGGCAGCTGGGATCACTGGCTGTTGGGTTGTTCCAGAGCTGGTACAGGAGCAAACTAAAAGCTGAAAAACCTTCTCTGTAAATTTTTATCCTCCTGAAGATACCCATAGACTTTGGCTCGCTGACAGTATCCAGTGTGCTCCCTAATGTGGCCAGTCTGGGTGCTGCGTTGATACCTGAGGGCTTGGAGGCTGTCCCCAAATGAAATTGTAGGGAAAGTGACACTGACGCATGAGGTGTGTCCCCAGTCCAGCCAACCTGACCTGGTGCCTCTCTCGGCCCATCTCTCTCTCAATAGCTGCAGCGTAATGAAGATTTTTCCGTTGGTCCCAGCCACGGGCAGTGCTGGGAAGGGCATGAAGTTAATTCTCAGCTTAACAGCACCTGTTCCCTGGCATTTATTTAATTATTGATGTCTAGGATGAGCTTGGTCTCTCAGGGGTGGTCTTAATGTTGCCATAGCTCCCCTATAAAACTAATCGACATCTTTTACCCCAGCAGAAGAGTGTTGGCAGGTCCCCCATGTTATGGTGACCTATGTAAGAGTTAGGCATCACTGTGCTGTTCCTGTTGCTCTTCACTGTCAGTAATTCCTGCTCCTTTTCTTTCTCTCTCTCTCCAGATGTGTCTTCGCTGAAGAGAAGAATCTTCATTAGATTTTCCAGGCGCTCTTACAGCAATAGCTTGAACACTGTTGGCTTTGGGCTTTCTTAAGTTATGGTTTTATAATTTTTGTTATGAAATCATGTCCCTTTATTTTCTCAGCTCTTCTGTCCTTTGTTTATTTTCTGTGTAGTTTCTGTTTATTTCTGAAGGAGAACTCATCACAGCACACGCACCTCTAGACTTTCTTCAGTTTAGCACTGTCTTGGAGATAAAAAGCAAACTAGGGGCTGGGATTTGATGTGCTGGGGAGAATCCAGTTGCACATTTCCTTCCTACGGCTTGCGAACGCTGCCTTGAGTTTGGATCTCGGGCGCTGGCAGTTGACTTGATTTCTCCTCCGGTTCTGCTCCCTCAGCAGCCTTTATTCCTTATTGGTGAAATGGTGTGGATGACAGTAGATTTTGGGGGTTTGCTCAGATGTTGAGCGGTGCTGTGCTGCAGAGGATGGGCCTCTGCAGCTTTATGCAGTTGTTTGGCTTTTTTTGGGGGGGAGTGGGGTGGGAGGGAATGTTCTGTTTGGGTTTTTTTCAGCAGTAGTTAAAAATGTTTGGCACTGGGGGTCTTGGTGCTTTCATTGCCAGCCACGAACTTTGAACTGGGGAAATCTTCCTGGAATAGAGTTTATCTGGAACAGGATCAGCTGTAATGGTGATACGTCACTGCAGGGATGCAATGAGCTGGGATCCTGTGGGGAAAAAACCTGAACAAAACCAAAGCAGAACTGTCAGGAGCCCATCATCGCCTGACCCAAGGTGCGACTGTCACTGCCAGTGAACACCCTGCTGGTGTTCGCTGGTTCCACTCCTCGGGCTGGGAAATCTCAGCTCCTTGCATCCCGGGGAGGGACAGAGCAGGCTCTCAGGTGCTGCCTTTAACTGCTCCCGTGGGATTTGCCTTGGGCTGAGCAGTTCGTGGTGCTTTTTTTCGTTGGTTGGACGCAGAGCCTCCCCTGTCCTTTTCCTGTCCGGTGGAACCGTGTGTCCCACACCCGATGCAGTGCCAAGTGCTGTCTCCTGGGGAGGGGTGTCCCTGTGTTCCCCTGTCTCCTCTGGGGGTGTCGGTGTGGATCTGTGCTGTCCTGCCATGGTGAGCTCAGCTCTCCAGTGCTGCCGTGGGAAATACACTCACCTTTTCTTTTTTTTTTTTTTTTTTTTTTTTTCCCCTTTCTCCTGCCTCTTGCCGCAGGGTAAGTGAGGCAGTTTTTGGTCTTTGGTAGTTTAGAAGAAAGGAAGAAAGTGTCCTGGTTGTCTGAAGCGTGGGGTGTTGGGAACCCTTCAGTTGGTTGAAGTCTGGAGAAAGCTGTAGGGCTGGAGCCCAGCTGAGCACTAACCCCCATCGTGTCTGATGCCAAACTTCGTTAAGCCCTGTCCTGTCTCATCCCAAGTGACCTTTTCCACAGCCCCTCTTGATTTATTCCTCAATTACTTTAAATATACCCTGTAAAGCTGCTTTTAGCCTGGAAAGCTTTGAGCATCTTCCCGTGTGCCTATTACAGCGGTGCTGGAAGAGTGATGGGCCGCCTGGCAGCGGGACCACCCTTATCTCTAGCACAGCTTTGTTTTCTTCTGAAATGGTTTTGTTTTGGCCAAAACTGCAACTGACTTGGTCATTAAATGCTTATTTGTAATAAAATTAATAACTAGCCAAGGGCTTGCTATGTTACTTCCATAGCTCAGAGGGAGAAAGAAGGGACTTTAATACAGATTGTCTAATCTTAAATTAATCCAGTGTAAGCAAGAAGTAGTTCGTTACCCGTATTTGTGGTGGTTTTCAGACGTGTACTGCCAAATTACAGGTGGAGGAGCCTGGGGAAGCTGGCTGTGCCTACAGCCCGTGCAGGGCAGGAAAAATGAGGATTTTTAATTGAATTGTGTCGGAAGGTGCGGGTTGGGGGTTTGCTCCCTCTCTCTTCTGCAGGGGGGAGAGCCCGTGCCTGGCGGTGGCCCCAGCCGTGTCTTTGGGCTGTGGCCGTGTGGGGCTGGCACTGCTGCTGCTCGCTGCCCTGGGGACAGGTCCCGGGGCCACCCTTGCCTGGGCATGGGGCCCAGGGCTCCCCTCGGGGGAAGCGCCTTCTCCCCTCGTTCCTCATGGGGCGTTGCTCCAGCGCGTGGGGGCCAGGCTGGATGCTCGTGGGGCCTGGGTGCTCCACTCCCCCAGGGCGGTGTGTGTTTCCCAGTGGCATTAATTACAGGGTCCTGGAGGGGGGGGCGAGTGCCCTGTGCTGTGCCTGCCCCCTGGGAGAGCTGGGAGCTGCTGGGGGTGGGAGGGCTCAGCTCCCCCCAAGGGGCAACCCCCCAACCCTCCCTGGGCACCAGGTACCAGCCCTGTGCCCCTCTCGCCCCAGGGGAGGCCAGGGCTGTCCACAGTCCAACAGGGGGGTCACTGGGGGGTGGGCTGGTAACACCATCGCCCCTCAAGCTGGGCTCCAGTTGCCAGGGGGGCAGGAAGGGGGCAGCCCCAGGGTGGCCTGTGGTGTTGTCTGCTTTTATGGCCACCCTTAGCAGAGGTCTGGAGCACAAGTCTTGTGAGGAGCGGCTGAGGGAGCTGGGGGTGTTCAGCCTGGAGAAAAGGAGGCTGAGGGGAGACCTTCTCGCTCTCTACAACTCCCTGGAAGGAGGGTGTAGCCAGGGGGGGTCGGTCCCTTCTTCCAAGGAACAGGCGATGGGACAAGAGGAAATGGCCTCAAGTTGTGCCGGGGAGGTTTAGGATGGATATTGGGGAAAATTTCTTCCCCAAAAGGGTTGTCGAACACTGGAAGAGGCTGCCCGGGGACGTGGTGGAGTCACCATCCCTGGAGGTGTTTAAAAGCCGGGCAGACGTGGTGCTGAGGGACATGGGTGAGTGGTGGACATGGCAGTGCTGGGTTGATGGTTGGACTCGGTGATCTTAAGGGTCTTTTCCAACCTAAATGATTCTATGATTTTAGCTCCTTCTCTGGGACTGCAACAGAAATGAGCATTTAAAGTTCAAGAAAGGAAGATGCAGTGAAATTTTATAAATAAAATGTCCCTCCCCCCCTGGAGGCTCATCTCTGGGGTTTGGGATTATGGTCACTGTGGGACCCTGGCGAAGGCACCACCATGTCCCTTGGAGCCCAAGTGGTGGCTGGATCCAGCCCCCACCCAGGCTCTGCTGCCGTGGGGTGTGACAGACAGGCTCGCTGCCGGGGCTGTCCCTGGAGGGGACGGTGGCCGGGACGGGCTGGGGTGGGTGCTGCACGGTGGAGCCCCAGGGCCCCATCAGCCTCGGCTGGGAGCACTACGCTGCCCACAACCAGTCCAAGGGGACAGTGTGGGACAGAGGCACCTGAACTGAGATCCTGGGGTGTCCAGCCAGCCCCGAGGCTGCAGGAGAGAGATGGGCTGCTCCTCCCACCTCACCCCACCCAGTGCCGAACCCCCAGGAGCAGCCAAGACCCCTTCTCCCCAGCAGCACCTACCTCTCTGGGGCTGGACGCCTCTCGCCTGCCTTCTCCAGCCACCAGCTTCTTCCCCTCACCACGTGGAGCTCCAGGCACGGCTCCAGCCGGGACACAGACCCTGGGCGAGACCCCCCCCTTGCCTTCACCCCCACCTCCTCGTGGGGCCACCGCGGGACCACTCCCCGCTGAGCCCCGAGGAACACATGGAGCGGCCCGTCCCCCTCCCTGTGGGATGGAGAGGCCCCTGACAGCTCCCAGGGGCTCCTGGCCAACCCGCAGCTGCCCAGCTGTGGGGGCCGTGGTCGTGGCAATGGTCTGTGTTGGCAAGCAATGGCCGTGTCTCCCCGGCCTGGTGCCCACCCCCTGTTCCTGCCTCAGGGCGCGGTGGTGCGGCAGATCTGAGGGGTGTTTGTGCAGTGGTGGTTCGGGGACTGGGGCTGGGGGCTGCTCCCTGCCCCAGCCTCTCTCAGCCTCCAGGCAGGAGCTGCAGCAGCCGCTGCCTGCACCACCTCCGGGCAGTGTGGCCGTGCTCCCGGAGCAACGCTGAAGGGCTCCAGGCTGGTGCTGGAAGGGGGGGGTGGTCATGGAGCCCCTCCACCACGCGTGTGCTGCAGCGCAGGAACCTGCAGCACTGCTGACAGGGACGTTTTAAGGACAAAACATCCTGGAGAGCAGTGACCAGCAGCGCTGGACAGGACCAAGAGACGCTGGAGGCGTTTGAGGCCGCGCTGCAAAGAGCGGGAGCCGGGGGCGGGTCGGGGGGGCTGATGCCATCATTACTAAAGAGCCCTCCATTGCATCACCACTGCCGTTTGGTTTTCCTCAGCCCAGGGCCGGCCCAGCTCTCCCACAAACGGGAGGAGCGGAGCAGGAGCGGGCAGGGGTCCCGCAACACCCTGCTGTATGTCCCCCCCCGCCCCCGCACACCCATCAGCGCACACACAGCGGGCAGGGAGGAACTTGGTTATCCTTTTATTTATAAACAAATCAACATAAAATAAGTGCAGAGGAAAGCACTGGCTGACCCCGCACGGGGACCTGTCTGCAGCAGGATCAGCGTCGGGTGAGAACGGGGGTCCCGGGGCCAATGCTGTGGGTGATGGGGCTCCGTGAGGGGCTGCAGCCCCACCTCCCCCTGAGCACAGACTGCAGCAGGGACTGCAGCACCGACAAAAAGCCTTTTTATTACTTTGGGATTTGGGGTATTTCTTTTTTTGCAACTTTTCCCCTTAGGGGTAAACCTGACCCAGTGCAAGAGACTGGAGGGTCCTTCCCTGTGGGGGCCCTTCCTGCTGCCGGTGGGGACCACGGGGACGCTGCTCCGGATGCGCAGAGGGTTACGGGAGGGGGAAGTGCTTGCAGTGGGGACCCCCGTCCCAGCCCTTTGGTCATTGCGGAGAGGGAGTGGGAGCTGTGGGTGCGTGTGTGGGACAGCCCTTGCCTCCCCCGCCCCTGTCACCCTGTTCCTGGGGCAGGCGACGCTTCAGGGGACGGGCAGCCCCCGTCCCGGGGACGTGGCTGGGCAGCCGCTGCTCCTCCCGCAGCTGCAGTAACGTGTCTGGGACAGTGGGTTACTGCTCAAGTGCCATCACAAATAAATACATTAGACTGTCTGAAACAAACAGGTGCCCCCGGGCAGGGCAAGGCCCTGGCAGGAAGAGCAGCGCAGGGACAGGTCACCGCAGCGGGATCCTCTGACTCCCAGACCCACCGCCCTCCCGCACACGCTGCGCTGGGACGGACTGACCACCAGCGGAACGGGAGGGCCCCTGGGAAGACGAACCTTTGCATCTCTGGCTAAAAATCTCCAAGAGTTGCGAGTTCAACAACAGGTAGAAAAATCATTTCATCATTTTAAACAGACAACTCCTTATAAAAAAAAATAAAATAATAAAAAAAAAAACACCCTCCAAAAAAAAAAAAAAAGAAGGATCAGTCGAGTCCTGTACCATCCAGCAGCCTCTGGCGCCCACCCAGGCCCGTCCCGCCACGGGAACACTCCTCGGCTCCCCAGCAGCTCGACCCACGCTCCCGGGCAGCGCCTCGTGCCACCACGCAGCCTGCCCGGTCAGAAATAAATAGGGAGGTCTCCGTCCCCAGGCAGAGGACGGCCGGGAGCCTAAGGGCCGGCAGAGCCTGGAGGTGAGTGGCCCCGGGACAGGCCCCCCCCCCCCCCCCCGGTGTGGAAGACAGGGACAGGGCAGGTGCTGCGCTGAGCTCGGAGCGGTGCTATGGGGCGGGGGCCGAGTGCAGACCAGGGGCACCGTCCCCCTCGCAGATGGGTGCTGGCGAAGTGCAAAGCATCCAGTCCCTCCTGGCCAACCCCCTCTGTGAGGGGATGGGAGCCGAGGGCTGCCCCAGCGCCGAGCCAAGGGAGAGGAGCCGCGGAAGCACCCAGAGCCCTGCGTCATCCCAGGGAAGCAGGACCGGAAGCCCATGGAGCAGTGCGGGCCGTGCAGTGGGGAGAGAATCTCCGCTTCCAACAGGACGCCCGCTGCTCGAGTTCGGTGCGAAGCCCCAGGGCCAACCGTGCGCAGCCTTCTCCGGAGCACTGGCCGGTGCAAGAGCAGCCAGAGGCCTGCGACGGGGCCGGGGTGTCGGCGAGGTGTCCGTCTGCGGCGTAGATGGGGGTGTGCATGCGTACCTGTCGGCAGGCGAGCGCGGGTTTGGGTGGCCAGGAGCGGAGCGTCTGGGATCCGTCCTGCCAAGCGTCCTCTCAGAACTTGCCTTGCTTTAGCTTGTCGATGTGGTAAGTGAGCTTCAGGGCCGGCCCCAGCTTCAGCCCCATGTACTTCATCATCATGTCACTCCGCAGCAAGAGCAGGGCTTTCCCGTCGATCTCCTGTGGGGAATGGAAACACCAGCACTTATGACTACACCTGTAACCCCAGCCCTACCCACGGAGCCCGGCCATGCCCAAAGCCACAGTGGCTGAAGCAGCATGGCCAGGTGTGAGAGCATCCCTCAACAGCAGAGCTGGGTTGTACATAAGGTCCTTAGTTGCAGGGTCCTGCGCCTGGGTCAGGGCAATCCCAAGCACAAATCCACGTCGGGCAAGGAATGGCTGGAGAGCAGCCCTGAGGAGAAGGACTTGGGGGTGTTGGCGGGTGAGAAGCTCCACACGCCCCGGCAACGTGTGCTGAAGCCCAGAAACCATGGACATCCAGGGCTGCATCCCCAGCAGCGTGGCCAGCAGGGCAAGGGAGGGGATTCTGCTCTTCTGCTCCGCTCTGGGGAGACCCCCCCCAGTGCTGCCTCCAGCTCTGGGGCCACCAACAGCAGAAGGACATGGACATGGTGGAGCGCCCCGCACTCCACGGCAGAGGAGGCCACGGAGATGCTGGGAGGGCTGGAGCCCCTCTGCTGTGAGGACAGGCTGAGAGAGTTGGGGGGGGGGTCAGCCTGGAGAAGAGAAGGCTCCAGGGAGACCTTAGAGCCCCTTCCAGTCCCTCAAGGGGCTCCAGGAAAGCTGGGGAGAGACTCTGGATCAGGGAGGGGAGCCATGGGACAAGGGGGAAGGGTTTGACACTGAAAGATGGGAGACTGAGATGAGATCTGGGGAAGAACTTCTTTGCTGTGAGGGTGGTGAGAGCCTGGCCCAGGTTGCCCAGAGAAGCTGTGGCTGCCCCATCCCTGGAGGGGTTCAAGGGCATGTGGGATGGAGCTTGGAGCAGCCTGGTCTGGTGGGAGGTGTCCCTGCCCAGGGCAGGGGGGGCGCACTGGATGGTCTTTAAGGTCCCTTCCAACCCAAGCTATTCAGTGATTCCATGATAACTGTTGCATCCCAGTGTGGGTATCCCTGCATCCCACCCTGCCTGAGCAGGGGGGTTCAGCCCTGGGCTCCCATGTGGTGGCGGGAAATCTGCTGGGTGATTAACACCCAGGAGCCATGTCCAGCTGGTCAGTAAATCCTAAGGGGAGGAAGGAAGGAAAGAAGAGCCGAGTCAGAGTAAGGATTGAGGCCGTGCCAGCGCAGGGAGCAGTCCCTCTCCCATGGGCATTGTCACCCCCCTGCAGGGGAACTGCCCTGGGAGCGGATGCACCGACCCTGAGAGCAGCCGCAGCACACAGCCCCGAGTCAAGGCTGAGGAAGGAGGGAAGGGACCAAACCCTGTAAACCTGAAGAGCCTGTCACTGCAGGCAAAGCAAATTTCTGGAGTTTCTAAGCAAAGTCCCAGCAACTGCCAGTGACAGCGGAGCAGCTTGTCTCCAACGTGGAGGTTTCATCATCACAGCTTTTAGAAGTATCCGATGCCTTCCAGCTGAGCCAGATGTGCCCTCGCTGGGGCTCAGGAGGGGAGGGAGCACGATGCTCAAAATAACCAGAGAACAGCTTTGTGCTTGGCATCTGTGTGTGGAATTTTTCCAGCCCCTTGCACTCCTTCCCCTGACCTGGTCCTGGCTGGGCCCAGAGCTTTGCAGTGGACGGATTTCCATGAAGAAAACGTTAATGGACTTCTAAATGAACAATAAAAATCACAACCTCTAACAACAGAAAATCCTGTCCTATGTCAATGCTCAGGTAGGTCTCACTTGGTGAGATCTCCAGAACTTCCTCAGGATTGTCCATACAGGGGACTATCAGCCCTTAGTGGAGCTGAGCACGCTCTTGCATAATTAAAACAGAACATTTTTCAATTACTGGTGGGTCTAAAATAGAACTACTTAAAAAAAAAGGGAGTATTGTCCCAGCCCAGCACAGAGCAAGATGAATCCCACCGGCTCTCCTGCCTGGGGAAGATGGGTGTTTTCTCCTCTGCTCTCCTGACCCCAGGAGCACTCCCAGATGTAACAGGGACTCAGTCAGAAGACAGAGGCAGGCCGAACTCTGGCAGGAATCGGGATGTGAAACTGCCAAAATTTGTGTAGCTTTAATTGTACAAACTCCATGAGGCAGTGGTACATCTGCAGCTATTTTACACTTAAAGACAAGCACAAGCAGCAGAGCCTTGGGAGACCCCTTTCTAAAGGAAACGGGAGCTTAGCAGCAATGCACTCAGTGAATTCATAGATTCATAGATTGGTCCAGGCCGGAAGGAACCTCCAAAGGTCATCTAGTCCCACCTCCCCGCAGTCAGCAGGGACACCTCCAACTAGACGAGGTTGCCCAGGGCCTCGTCGAGCTTCACCTTGAATATCTCAAGGGAAGGGGCCTCAACCACCTCCCTGGGCAACCTGTTCCAGTGCTCCACCACCCTCATGGTAAAGAATTTTTTCCTAATATCCAATCTAAATCTCCCCTTCTCCAGCTTAAAACCATTGCCCCTCGTCCTGTCACTGCCGGCCTTTGTAAACAGACCCTCCCCAGCCTTCCTGTAGCCCCCCTCAGGTACTGGAAGGCCGCTATGAGGTCTCCCCGGAGCCTCCTCTTCTCCAGGCTGAACAACCCCAGCTCCCTCAGCCTCACAGTCCTCACAGCAGAGGTGCTCCTGATCATTTTGGTGGCCCTCCCCTGGACCTGCTCCATCAGGTCCATGTCCTTTCTATATTGAGGGCTCCAGACCTGCACACAGTGCTCCAGGTGAGGTCTCACCAGAGCAGAGCAAAGTGGCAGAATCACCTCTCTGGATCTGCTGGCAACACTTCTTTTGATGCAGCCCAGGATGTGATTGCCCTTCTGGGCTGCAAGTGCACATTGCCTGCTCATGTCCAGCTTCTCGTCCATCAGCACCCCCAAGTCCCTTCCCTCAGGGCTGCTTCCTAATACCTCATCCCCCAGGCTGGATTTATACCGAGGATTGCTCCGGCCCAGGTGCAGGACCCTGCACTTGCTCTTGTTGAACCTCATGAGGTTCACCTGGGCCCACCTCTCCAGCCTGTCCAGGTCCCTCTGAATGACATCCCGTCCCTCTGGTGTATCGACAACACCACACAGCTTGGTGTCATCTGCAAACTTGCTGATGGTGCTCTCAATCCCTCTGTCTACGTCGTTGATAAAAATGTTAAACAGTACCGGTCCCAGCACGGACCCCTGAGGGACACCACTTGTCACTGCTCCCCATCTGGACTTCAAGCCATTGAGTACCACCCTCTGGGTGCGACCATCCAGCCAATTCCTTATCCACTGAACAGTCCACCCATCAAATCCGTATCCCTCCAATTTGGCGAGCAGGATGTTGTGAGGGACCGCGTCAAAGGCTTTACTGAAGTCCAGATAGGTCACGTCCATAGGTCGTCCTGTGTCTACTGACCTAGTCACTATCATAGAAGGCCACTAGGTTAGTCAGGCAGGACCTGCCCCTAGTAAAGCCATGCTGGCTAACTTGAATCATCTCCATCAATTCCACCTGAACATGTTTCTTGCCAGGAGACATTTGCTACGAGGTGAATATTAAGACTCCAGGATGAACAAGGTTTTGTGTTTTCAGCACTGGGGCTCAAACCCAGCTTAGAGCTGAGCTCTCCATCTGCCTGAGCTTCAACTGGCCTGTGACGTCTTCCCTGCGATGGTTTCTGAATAAGAGGATCCCAGGCTGGAACCCGACACGAGCAGGATTTATGGGGATGTGTGTCTTAGCACAAAACTCCTGATGGTACAAAGTGCTGCCGGTATTCTGGCTCTCCTGCATTTTCCTTGTGTGACGATGTGCCCCCTCCCATGTAAAATATATGCATATACAGCCATATACACACACACATATATACACATCCATGAGCCAGCAATGTGCCCTTGTGGCCAAGAAGGCCAATGGCATCCTGGGGCGCATTAAGAAGGGTGTGACAAGCAGGTCAAGGGAGGTCATCCTCCCCCTCTGCTCTGCCCTGGTGAGGCCACATCTGGAGCACTGGGACCAGTTCTGGCCTCCCCAGTTCAAGGACAGGGAACTGCTGGAGAGGGTACAGTGGAGGCTACAAAGATGCTCAGGGCCTGGAGCATCTCTCTGCTGAGGAAAGGCTGAGGGACCTGGGGCTGTTCAGCTGGAGAAGAGCAGACTGAGAAGGGATCTCCTCGATGCTGAGCAATAGCTAAAGGGTGGGTGCCAATAGAATGGGGCCAGACTCTTCTCAGTGGTGCCCGGGGACAGGACAAGAGGTAACGGGCACAAACTGGAACACGGGAAACTCCATCTCAACATGAGGAAAAACGTTTTTCCTGTGAGGGTGGCAGAGCCCTGGAACAGGCTGCCCAGAGAGGGTTTGGGGTCTCTTCTCTGGAGACATTCAAACCCCGCCTGGACACGATCTGCTCTGATCGTGCAGGTACGTGACATGCTCTGGGTGACCCTGCTCTGGCAGGAGGTTGGACTGGATGATCTCCAGAGGTTCCTGCCAACCCCTACAATTCCGTGATTCTGTGATATACAGACACACTTACATGTTTTCGAAAGAGGTCAGCGTGGGATCCCAGCTGTGGATCCGCTTCTCTTATGAACTGCATCACCTCCTCCACCGTCCAGGACGAGGGGTCACGGCTGCTGAGCCGAGAGATGTCTCGAGATCCAAGGTATCTGTCTGAGCCTGGGGACATGGTGAGAGAGCAGCCATTACCCCTCACGTCCTCACAGTGTCACTCCAGCTCCCATTCACCCTGAGGCCACCGCTCCGTCTCCTTTCTCAAAGCAATGGCAGAGACAACACCAAGGGCACGTCCCAGTCGTGCCCGAGATTCCCACGGCTCAGCTCTGGCACCGAAGCCTCATTCTCTTTCCTCAGGCCTTACTTTTCAGGGCAGATGTCTATACCGAGCCCTTTCCCTCAGACCAAACCCCCATTTCCCCTTCAGCTGAGTTTGGTGCTCCCATTCCCGCTGTTCCCTGCCCATCTGCTGCGACGGTTCCCACCTTTGCAGAAAACAATCCTCCGTCCGCACCTCTCTCCCCACACACCATTTCTCCCCTCGCTCCCCCCACTCTGAACCCCACCTTTGGCGGTTTTCATCAGCTGCGTTTTCTGACAGACTGAGCCCCTACACGACATTCTGTTGCCCTGAAGCACCTCCCGAGCCAACAGAAGTCCCGCTCCCGGTGTGCAGCATCCGCACAGCCCGTTGTTCCAGCTCTGCGGGCACACACGGGCACGGGGGGGGAGTGGGACAGACAGACCAAGGCATCGGCAGCCTGAGCTTTTTAGAGGCTTTTATTGATGCCGTGCACCCAAAATTGCAACTCGCTCTGTGAACACCTGGATTTGAGATGTGCTGATGCACTGCGGTGAGCAGCTCTCCTGCTCCTGTTCTTCCACACAAACCGGAGCCATTTGCGTGTCCCCCCGTTTGCGGGTCCCCCCACCCGCCCCCCCTGGCCTCTCGGGGCTGTTCTCCACCCCCTGGCCATTCCCGAGCCGCCCTCACGGACTCACGCACCCGTTTATCGCTTTGACAGCCCCTTGCCCACGCTCGCAAATTCGGGTCCTGCCTCCTCCTTCCTTCCTACCCACCGACCTCCGGGTCTCACCTCGTCACACGCCGCACGAGCGTCCCTGCACGTGTCACCTCTCCGTGTTCCCACCCGCCCATCTGCCATGTCCCCAGAGCTGCCGTGAAACTGAACAGACTCCCTGCACGGGAGCCAGGCTCCGGGACTTGCTGAAGTTAGAAAGGTGTGACTGGGGTTAGAAAAGCCCTTCACTGCCCCATGGACAGCCGGGGGGCAGCTCCTCGCTCTCTTACCCCCAGAGCTGAGCCTGCGCAGGGCAGAGGTGCTGCCCTGGCTGAGGCTCGAGGGCTGGTGCAGGTGCCTGTATCCCGGCAGGCGACAGTCTCTGGAGCTCCTGCCGTGGCTGGATGAATTGACAGAGTTCAAGGCAGAGTCCATGGGGTCCAGGCGAGGCTCCAGGGGCCCTGGGAGCCCATCTCCCAGGACAAAGGTTTCACCTGGAACGCACCAAGCTGCAGTCAGTGCACCCGAACCCTGCGCAGCCCAAAGGCACCGCTCGGCGGCAGAAAGCATGAGGCCAGCACTGGAGCAGGATGGAACCACCGTGACGGTGGCCTCCTGGAAAGCACAGAACTGAAACCAGGCACTGCAGACGTGCTGCAGCGTGGTGTCTGCCCGGCCAGTCCAACCAGTCAGTGGTGACAGTGGTTGGTACCCGGACTGGAGCAACAGCTGCCCTGTTAATGCCACCACCAGCTCCGGCTTGTGGTCCCGAGCCCTTACTGCTTCCAGAGGCCTGTTGGTGGCAGCGGGGCACTGCGGTGGCCAGCAGTGGGGCGGGGGTTGGGGGCTGCCTGTCCTGGATGCAAACGGACATGGGACACGCAACAGCCCTGAGCGGGGAGAGAAGGCTCCCTGAGATTCGCCATACGTTATCGGCATTAGCGTGCCTGGTGTGGAGCAGCGGGTTGGGACCGGGGGGATATTCAGTGAGGCTCCTGCTGTGGCCCCACAGCAGCCCCCAGGCGGGGCAGGAGGGAGCAGGAGGCTCTCCTGAGCAGCTCAGCCATACGGTCATGGCCTGACAACGCTCTCACCCCGTGCTGAGCGCCCCCACCCCAAAGCAGGGCGCTGGGGACCGGCCACTCACCCCTCCTGCCCTCCCACGGGGTCCTGCGCCGCTGCCCAACCCAGCTGGTGACCCTTTGCTGGGGCACCCGTGGGAGGGACAGGGCTCTCCCCAGGCGGGGGGCCCAGTGCCAGACTGGTTTCCTCACCTTCTCTTCCTGAAACACATTCAATGTTCAGCTGTGGATGGCAGTACTGGGATGGAGGGGCTGAGGAAACTACCTGGGGCGATGTATTGCATTGGCTGAGCCAGCGGATCTCCCTTTCCTGTTACATGTGACAGCTTCACCCTGGGCCACATCTTTGTAGATCTTACTGTGTCTCAGCCCAGATGGACCTGATACCTCATGAGTCATCCTCAAAAACCTGCATTCTTTGTCATGACATACCCGGCAAGTTCATACGGCCACAGCAGGAAGCAGCTCCTACAAGGGAGGGGAATTGCCCACGCACTCCAGGCTGGGCCACCACACCTGGCTGGGGCTGGAGCTCCTCTGCCAGTGTACACAGAGACCCTGAGATCAGCTCACAGTCCTGAGCTGCTGCCACTCAAACACACAGTAGGTGACAAGAATGAAGAAGTCTGAATGACTGCCCCAGCCAGGCCCTGGGCTTCTTCCCTGGGACTTCCTGGGCCACCGGAGCAGTAGGTGAGGAGCCAGCGCAGAGAGGCTGTGCTGAAGCGGGATGGTGGGGAGGGCGCAGAGTCGATACTGCTGCCCATGAGACCCAAAAGCTGTTGAGATCTTCCCAAACTTCCCTGCTAAGCAGATGCTGCCGTGCTCCAGGGAAGGGAGATGCTGGATGCCAGAGCCTGAAGCAGTACCTGGGTGTTGCAGAGGCTGGGCCACATCAAATGGGGAGGCACGTGGTTTTATCTGGTTTCTATGAACAGGACTGTTCTGTCCACTGGGATCCTCTGGTTTCAGCGCTTCTGCTGTGTTTGAGCAGAGGTCTCAAGGGTGAGTTCAGCTGGAGGCAGCCAGCCCACACCTTCCCCAGCTTCATCTCATAAGGCTAAAAATGGAGACACTCGTCTGCTCTAGATGTTTGGCAATTCAGGGAAGCAGATGTGAGGTTACCACCTGCATCTCATGGGCTTTGTTACTCTGCATTTGAGGCATTTCTGCCTTTTTTTGCTTTTAGGTCCCTGGGATGTTCTCAGTAACCAGCAGCACATCCTTAAATCTCAGGTAGAAACGGTGCTGCTGTGAAGGCTGTTATTCCCTGGTGCCTTGTGCCATGTGCTGGCCCGTGTGTCACCAGCTTCCACTGTGAGCAGATGAGTTTTCACCTGCTCTCTGTGCACAAAAGGAGGCTTTTTGGCTCGTGACCGTCCCTGAGTAACTCTGGACACCTCCTTCACTCCACAAGACTGGATGCCAACCCAGCACCGTGGTGGCTACTCTGGCCCAGGATGGACAGAGATTCCCTGCCCAGGCCACAGTGGATATGTGACTTACACCACGGGCACTTTATGGGACCTTCTTCATAGCAAGTACACCTGGTTTCTTCTCCAACAGGGCAGTTCTGCTGAAGACCCAAACTTCTTCCCATTAAACCGTTCCGTGGGCACAGAACGGATCTGTGCTGCACGTCTCCATCCCCCAAGGAACCCAGTGCCCTCTGCGAGGTGAGGCACAGCCTCAATGTGCCAGGAAGCCCCGGGACACTCGCCCCAGATGGGCTGGGTCAGGACAATGTCTGTGTCCAACAGCTCGTGACGAGCCCAAGGCTCACACCGGGGATCTGTGTCAGCAGAAGGGATTCCTGGGCTCAGCGAGAAACAACCACAGCTCGGGGGGGAGGGAGAGCAGGAGCAATGCTGAGGATCCAAATCTCATCCTCAGAAAATATTTAACTCAACAATAACTGTTGTTCTTCTGATGTGAGTGCGCTGTGATGCATCCCTCAAATATGTGCTCCTGTTCTCACATGTGTTATGACTGTACATCCGAAGAGGAGGATGAGGCCGCGCAGTGGGAGCACGACTCGGTTCTGCTCAAGAGGTGGAACTGAAGCTGCATGTTCACTCTCGGGTTTGTCTACCTCCAGCCTGGGGAGTGCCTGGTCATGCCACAAATATTGCAGCAAAACTGGAGGCTTCTTTGGTAGGGTCAATGTAAGAGATTTAGGATATTCTTAAAAATACAAACATGCAGAGAACTGCTCAAATGAACGACCCCTCCAGAAACGGGGGAGGGAAAGAAGGCCAGAAGGGAACAATCGCCAGCCCCCTGAGTCACCTGCAGCGGAAGACGAGGTGCAGGGCAGAGGCTGCCCTCAGGCACGGACACCATCCGGAACCTGCTCACCCTCGGTAACTTGCACTGGAGTGAGGAGGAGGTGGGTAACTCTGAGGTAGATTTTCTTACACAAACTGCTTGTTTTAAATAAGGCTTCACTTGGAGCATTGCAGGAAATCACGCCACGATTAGTGGCAGAGAGGCAGGGAGCAGATAATTAAAGTTTAATTAAACAAATAGTGCTATAGATTCAAGAGGGTTGTTTTACTGCTAAAACATGGGAGTTTGGCCACAAGCATAAATCTGATTTGCACAACTACTGAACACCCACTGCTTCCAACAAATGACAGGCTTTGAAAAGCAGGTCCCCACTGTGCTGGAACTGCAGCTTTTTAGCAAAAAGCTACATAAATGCCTCTGGATGCAAGAGGAAAAACAATGTAAGAAGTGAGATTCCTGCTTCATCTTTCTGACTTCTTGCCAAAGGCATGGTGAATAAAGACTTCCCACTGCTACTCACTGCCTCCGCTCCGGTACTGGTGTCTGTCACACTGCTGAAATCAGAACACACTCTGCTGGGGGAGTTCATCTCCATGAGAAGCTGTACCTCCTCGCTTGAGAAATACTCAATATCTGAGTATTTCAGGCTCATATTCTTAAAATACACCCTCTGAAATGGAAATACTCCTGCTTGTACTTAACTTTCATGGTGGAGGGGGATGAACAGACTTTTGGCTGTGGGATAAAAATGAATTTCTAGATGGAGTTTGGAACTGCACCTCATTTCTCCCTGCCCTGGACACCCCTTATGGAGCAAGAACAGAAGAAGCCTGAGCTGCCCGTAGGAAGCTGCCACAGCAGCGGGACCAGCCCCTCACCTGAAGGTTTCTCCCCACTTGTCTCTGTTTCTGCAGAAAACACTGGGGTTCTCTGGGCAGCCAGATGTCCTGTCCCGTTCAAAGGCCAAGAGATAACTGAACAGACTTTGAAGTAGACTAAGAATCAGTCTTGTAGACAACCTAATACAGGTTTCTCCTCGGAATCACCCATCACACAAGCCTCCTCTCTCCACTGACCATACAGAGTGTACGACACTCGCCACTAAACCAAGGCACCTCAATCTTCAGAGCCCACCACCGCGCTTCAAGAACAGCCCGAACGCTGCCTGGCGCTGCCAGCAGAGGAGGAGCTGAGAGGCTTTGCTAAAGGTCACCTAAGTGCAGAGGTTGATGTATTAGAGGAGAACGTCAAAGAGACAAGCAAGACGTGTCCTGAGAGGTGAGAAACAGACTGGGCCTCAGGGAATAGTTTTTGACTTGTCAATATGCTGGAATAGATGAGACAGTCCCACACGTCATCTTTTTCTTCAGGTATGTGACAAACTGACAATTGAATCAATGGCGATACTGAGGCCTCAAAAACTGTCCGTCACAGGGTGGAAGTGCAGATCAGCTGTGGTCAGACACGGGGTCAGTGATGGACGGACTGAAATCACACCCCGGCGCGTGGGATCCTGCACACCCTCACATCTGGGCTCAACAGCCCAAGCCCAGCAAACCCGGCAAGTACCAGGGAAATGGTGATTCCAAAGGGACAGCGACAGAGCACAAAGACACTCAACAATGAGCCCAGCCAAGAGTCTCCAGTAATTTTTCAGGGACATATTACAAAGAATTGAGACAAACACCTTGGCAGATTTCACCATCAATTAATTAAAAGGCTTCAGTGAGGCTGAATCTCCAGGCTGCCCGATGGAGTGTTTGTGGTTGGAAACAAAAGGGAAGGTGGAAGTGTATTTATTGAAGACTCAGGCTCGGGTACGCCTCCAGCTACTGGGATCCCTGAAAATCTCCCCCCTGCACAGGGAAGGGACACCTATGGACCACATACCAAAGAGGACATTTCTGGAGTTGCTCTGAGGAGGTGGCACAGCAGACCTGCAGCAGCGTTACCCGACGGGCACTGCAGGAACAGCAGCGCTGCGGGACAGGATTTGATCTGGTGGAGCACACACCAGCGAGACTCTCTCTGCTATTTGGGGAGGACTGTGAGATCCAGATGGGACCCTGGGAAAGGGCAGCAGGTTCCTGGCCGTACAGCTGGGCCTCAGCATCTGGACCATCCACTGCAGCAAACCACCACGGAAACACTCGGGGGAAGACTGACTGCAGCAACTGGGCAGTTTTATGACCATCAATACCATGCATAGCAATTAAATCCTAGATTATATGGTATTAGATGATGACTATCAGGGTTAGAAGGAATTCTCCCTGCATTCCACATGCCTTACGCAACTGTTTGGGGAACCTGCCTCGGCATAGAGGGGTTTCTCCACTTCTCTGAAACGCCAAGCACCAACCCAGGCAGAGACAAAGCAAAGCAGAATTTCCCAAACCCCCGGCTTAGCTCGGCAAATCTCATCCTGCTGTATCCATTACCAGTCGCTATCAACAGCCAGCTTTGGGAAGAGACGCTGTGCTCACCTTCCAAAGGGTGACGGTCATTCTTTGGTAACTTGGGGGAGAGAGGAACACTGTATGGAGGGGAATCTTGGGAATACCGCTTTGTACCCCGGCCTGGTCCCTGCAGAGTGCCGTCTAACGAACTGCTTCTGTCTAGGAAAAGAGAACAAGCCCTATTTAGGAGCGGAGACTTTCTGGGAAATTCAGTCTTGCCAGAGTCACTTGAGACCCAGGTGCATCGCCTGGTGACAGCCTGTTAGAGCTGCAACCCAGCACATCCGTCAGCACTTAACATTTTATATTTTGCTTTGTAAGTTTTATCAGAGAAAAAGGGGTGGTGAGAAACCGAACAAAGAATCTTAGCCCGTTTTGCCATGTTTCACCCCCAATATCACCTCTGATTTAATTCTGTTTCTCCTCATTCTACCCCTTGGCTCATCCCGCATGATTCCTGCTCCTCCCCACCCTTCCCCTTTCAGATGCACGTAACCCTTGGACGATTTGCAAAAAGCCTTCGGACGATTTTGCCATACACAGGACTTGATTAAACCGTCCTCAAATTTTCAGTCTTTCCCCAAATGGATCCCTCAGGCGCCCCGGCTGTTGCTGCTCTTCTCCCAATGTCTCCCTGGGCCGGGGCTCTCCGTGCTGTAGGTGTCAGACGGGACATTGGGCTGTGAGAGGTCTCCTCATGACAGCTGAAGCTGCACACACGGTGTGGGTGGGTGGACGAACACAGGGAATGGAAGCGCTGACGGGGATGGGAACAGCAGCTGGGCAAGGGATACAGTGGGTGAGGACCATGTCCTGCCTGGACAAGGCACGGTCACCGAGAAGCAATGAAGAGGTGACCCACCAGCCGCCTTGGGCCACCAGCGCTCCTGGGTGGCTCCTCCAGCTGCCCTGAGAGCGGGGGACACGTGTGAGCCTGCAGTGTTAGGGGAGTGTGGGGAGAGGGTGAAATGCTGATGGACAGACGCCAGGAGGGGACACAGGGAGCAGCCCCAGCACTGGTGCAGGGCAAGGACGGGAGCTGGAGGGGACAGAGATATGGCAGGGAGGGACCGGGAGCGGACACCGGGGGAGATGCATCACGCCAAACAGGAACGAAGGTACAGGTGGGTGGGAAGCATCAGACAGTCACAATTTAGTTGACTAAAGAGAAATACAAAAGTAGAGAAAAATATCTATTCTACCACTGTCCTTTGGGGAAATCACAGATCAGCTGTTTACACTGAGGCCCTGGGACTCCATAGGAGTACGACCAGAAATCACTGTAACATCATTAGAAAGACAAATACTGCCTTCAGGACAAGTTCCTGTAAGAAACATTCATCTCCCAGACAGAGATGGGAAACAAATGCTCTTAGAAATGTCTCTGGATATCTCTACATGTAAAACTGCACGACCTTCTTCACCAAACAGCCACGGAACCACAACAGATTTTGTTTTGGGTTGGTTTTAGAAGTATTGCAAACACAGACAGTCAGGTTGTAGAAGACAGCCCAGGCAACCAGAAGCAGGTCAGTGTTAAATTAACGGAAGGATAAACCAAAAGTAGGTCTGTAGTTGGCGTCTCTGATTTTAAAGGACAAATTTTAAGAAAATAAAGAAATGGAGTAATGCACAGAGCTGCACTCAGCTGTCACGATGTGGAACATCAGCAAAAAAAGAGAGTACCTTCAGTTCCAAAGATGCCATAAACGTCATGAATGTGTATCATCAGCGAGGAAATAACCTGGGAGGAAAGGCCCCCAAATCTAAATAAATGGATAAATGTTCACTTTGAGGAGGGTGCTGAGAACAAGCAGATTGTTTACTGGAACTGAGAAGGACCTGCTCAGCCGGGAGCCGTGTCCCTCACAGGAGGGTGGCTACAGGGACAAAGTGAACTATTTAAACTCATTCTGTCTTTTGAGATGGTGCAAAGGAACAGACGTGACCATGCTTTCAGCTGCAGAAATTAACAAGTGCATGGGAACGGAGCGAGAGGATGCTGCACAGAGAGGTAAAGACTGAGAAAAAAGAAAAAAGGTTGTCCTTGCCTTCAGATGACGGGAAAGCTTTCATGGGAAAAACAATTTCACCTCTCCTAACCTGGGAGGTTGGTGGGGAGGAAGAGGAGCGCATCTGTTTGTGCTGTGGCCATCCCAAGGCAGGATGATGCGTGCCGTCACAGTCAGGGAGAGTCTGCTCATCTCATTTCAGGTCAAAGTCAAGGCCAAGGCCCCCACTTCAGGCTGCTGTAACTCCCAGTGACAGCACAGATGCCAGCTCCCACGCAGAGCTCGGGTGTCGATGCCTCTGTGACACCGACCCGCCTTCAGTCAAATCCCACCCTTCACTGCCAGTTGCAGCCACACTGAGCATGGGGACAAGGAATAACAGAAACGGGACAGGAATGAAAATATACACCATTGACTAAGAAGTGGAAGTCAAATAACTGAACGTACTCAAATGAGGAGGTGAGGGTGCAGAGGAAGCCAAAACCTAACTTAGGAGAGAAGGCGCACGTGGAACCCCGGGTCTGCTGCAGCAAATCCTAACAGACCTCAGCGATGCACTGCTCGGAGTGACTGGGAAGACAGTGCTAACATTTAAAAAAGAAGAGCAAAAATTATTTTGGCAATGAAATGCTCGTGTCTGACCTCAGCAGTACCACAAGGCTTGCAGGAGGTTCCAGAGGAAAGGGTCGGTAAAACACTGCAGTTACACACAGCACACACTGCTGGACGTGTTCATTGGAGGGGACTAACCCAACGGCTTCCCTACCATGGGAAACAACCCACCTGTCAGACAAAGGAAGAGCAGTCAGTCTCATCTACCTGGAATTCTGGAAGGCATTTGATATGGAGAACACGAGGATTACCAGAAGCTTTGTTACAGGCACAAAACATCTGATTTGAGGAGAAAAGCAGTCGGCAGAGCACTGAGCAACAACAAGGAGGCTGGAGAGCAGTTGCTAACTAATTTTCTTGAGGAACATTCTCAAGCCCAGTGTCATTTAATATATTTATTAATAACTTTGCACAAATTTCAGAGATTCACTGATGAAGTCTGTTGAAGTCTTCCTGGGTCAGCCCAGATAAAGTAGAAAAAATATACATCGAACGGAGTACCAGAAGGGAGCTAAATCCGGCAGCAAAATGCAGATGTGCACTTGAAGCCTTGTCCCATGAGCTGGGAACGTGCAGTTGAGAATAACGGATGAGAATAACGGGGTATGTGACCAGGATGGGTTGATCATCACCTGCTACAAAGATACAGCGACAAAAAGCAGCTTCCAGGGACGTTTCTTGTGCACATGGTGGTGCCAGTGCTGTGGCACCAGGTCCCCATGAGCTCTGCCCCACAGTGCTCGGTGGCACCCTGGTCACCTCAAACTGACCCTAGATGAGGAGAGCACAGAGCCCTTCTCACCACAGCAGCCAAAAGGTGAGCTCCCCTGAAGGATACGACTGCTCTCTACTTCCAGACGAAGGAGAACTAAGTTAAGCTAAAAGACAATGTAAAGACAAGGACACGCAGATGCCAAGTTGCTCAAGAATAAATCTGGGCTAGAAACTACAACATAGTTCCTAAAAATTCAGCAAAAAACCCTGGAGCAGCCTCCAGAGGAAAAGCAAAACCTCCAACTCCAGAGTTAACAAAAGCAACACCGTGTGCTGTGGTGCCCATGATAACAGGACACAAGGCTCAGGGGTCCTGAAGGTCCCTCCAGGCCTATGTCCTCAGGTGGCTCCAGATCAGATCTACCTGTTCACAACATTTCACAGCCCATCCCTGTTCCTATTAACAGCCATCAACTTCCTGTTTTCTTGCAAATCTGCTGTTTCCTAGTGTACAACTTGATCTTTTTCCCTGACTTCCATGATTATGCCTTACTTAGCAAGACAGAATGCCAGTGTGCAGCTGGCCAAAGGGCCCTGCAGACCGTCCTTCTTCTACCCCAAGCACACGCACAGATTCTCCGCGGGATCCACAGTGATCCTCCTGCAAAGCGAGTTTGTTCTGGGAACTGAGACCAGCTCCCAGTGCTAACCAGTGACCGTTTTCTGGAAGAACCAGCCCCATTCAGAGCACGAGCACCTGCACTGATGAGAACCAAGGCGGGACACACAGAGCTGAAGGCGAGACCACGGCAGCCTTGATGCTTTGGGTGATTTAAGCCGCTGTACAATGGCATCCTCATTCCTCCATCACCAGCCTTACCCTCTCAAAATCGCCGGGACGGTTTCTTTACCCTCACCAGAAGCCACTGTAATGTGTAGATTCTTCCAGGTGCTTGAGAAAAATGTTAGATGACCAGATGCCCCACAATCCCCGAGACACCAGTGTGAACTACAGGACTAGGCGTGAGCACTTCTCTGGACTGTGCTTAATCTTCCTTTAATCCCCGCAAACACTCTAACAAAGAATTCCGGATGGGCAGGTCTCAGCATCGTGTCATGTGGGGTGCTCTGCCTGAGTTTCCCTGAATTCTGGCTCGTTGTCTTTTTCCATGCTGCCAGGCAGCCCAGCTCTCAGCACAGTCACCACTGACATCTCATGGTGGGTGGAAACCATGTGTGTGAGCTACAGGACCCTCTCCATCCAAGCCTGCTACCAGGCCCAGACCCTCTTCCTCCTCCTCCCATTCTGGTTTTGCTCTGTCTCCTGACAACAGGGTATTTCCACACTGAAACACGGGGATTTCTTCCAACTGGGGGGTCCCTAGAGGAGCACCCTCTAGTCCCAGTAACGAGACACGCTGTTCCCACCTGCCACAGCAGCCAACCCCCTTCCTACAGCTCTTCTTCCCACAGCCCAGCCCAGCTCCCCGCTCCCGGCTCTGACAGCCCCAGCCATGGAGGGAGCAGGGAACAGTCACTCCAACATCCTCACGCTCTTTTCATTGTCACTAACCCCTTCCCCTGAGCACGGGGGCTTTGCGAGACGCAACGGAGCACTGCGAGATTGGCCTGTTGGCCCTAAGCTTCATTTATTCCTTAAACAGCTCTTCTTAAGTACTTATCTTTTTACATTAGAAATTCTCACTTTTCTCGTCAGAGCCATAATTATCCAAAGGATTAGCTCTGGAAAGACCTCAAACTTGCTGACTCGAGGGGCAGAAAGATAGTGGAGGAAGCGAGACAGGACAGCAGATCAGCACCAGACACTTGTCAAAGAGGGTGCAGACAGCTCTCATCCTCCCCACGACTGCCATTCCCCCAGCAGCGGCTCCCCCAGTGCCCTGCAGCCGGGGCCGAGGCAGCTTTCAGCCTAGGGGCTGTTTCCAGTGCACAGCTCTGTGGGGAAACTATTGGTCCCCTTGTTTTCCACCGCTTGCGCTTACGAGCAATTTTGCAGCCTGACGATTTGCATCGTGGCATGAACTATCTTGCCGGGGGTGTTGCTTCAGCCCAGCAGAGCATTAGCCATGCCAAGAAAAACAAAGCCACCTCTGCTCAGACGCATCATCCCGGAATGGGCCAAGCTCTCAGCCAGGGCTGGACGCGCTGGCTGCTGGAAAACGCTCTGCTAGGGTTTAATTCCATTTCTAATTACGGTTTACCTGCTACATGTTATCACTCTTCTATTTCTCACGCAGAGTCTTTCCCCTCAATTCCTAACTGGATGAAGTCACTATACCCAGATTACAGGAGGCGGGAAGGACTGGGGGGCAAGGAGAGGAGGGAGGACGAGGAGACAGCACGGATGAGCGGAAACCTACAGGCAGAAATGGAAATCAGACCGACAGGCAGAAAATACAGCAACTGGAACCCTGTACAAAAAGAGCCCTGTGGGCATGTGCACAAATGTACATGCACGCCACAAATCCCGCAGAGAGGGCTCTGCCACACAACCTGCCTCCAAGACAGAGATCACATCTGGGTTAGGGCACGGAGCACCGGGGGTCCCTACAGCGCCGCCCCCCCCCAGCTCCTACCTGGTAGATACCTGTCGTGGTCGTACTCGTGTGAGCGCTGCATGTGGCTGTTCTGAGTGAAAGGCTGGTTCCCAAAGAGGTTGTCACTGCGGAGATTGTGGCAGAGCTTCTCCAGGAAGCGGAGGACGTAGGTGATACTGTTTACTGCTGGCAGGTTCAGAGTGTGCTGTTCCCGATCAAACACAGCTGGAGACAGAAACAAACAGAGCCCAACACGTAAACCCCCAGCAAAGGCAGGAGACTACGCCCAGGGCTGCGCAGCAGCTTCTGTATCTCAGCATCGCTGCTCTAGACCAGAGCGAACAAAAGCCACCGCCTTCCGCTGGCGGAGCTGGCGAGCTCCTTGCCCAGGACAGGCTGGGACCAGCCCGCTCACCCAGTGCCAGGGACGGGGCCGCGGCGCCCCGGGAGCTGCCTTCGAGGGAATGGGAAGGCATTCAAGGAGGGGCTGCACTCCTGGCATCCGGGGAAACACGAGCTTAGAGGCAAAATTAAAACCTGGGGTATTTCTCGTCTTTCTGTTAGGAGTTCTGCAAATCCCACCCGTTTCGCCTCCTCCTGGGGGCTCGGGCAGCGCTGGGAGGGGGATAACGCTGCCCAGGCGGACACAGCGGCTGCTCGGTGCCTTTTCCAGCAGCTCTGCCTGGAGGCCACGCCAGTGCTCTGCTTTGAGTCAGCCACAAGCTGCTGCTTCTGACACAGACACAGACGTTTGGCAAGAGAGAGAAGACAGAAATCTCCTGTCTGCGCCTGGCCCGTGACTGCACCAAGCTTCAGGAGAGACATCTTCCAGGGGGCGAATTCTTGCAATGATATCTCCGAAGGCAAAGTGCTGCAGGCCGGTTCTCACCTGAGATGACCTCTCCCCCGTGGCCTTGTTTTAAGAAGGAGAAGACTGTTTTCTGGTGATAAGCGCAATCAATGCAGGCCTGTACTGCTTGCTGCAGGACAACAGAAGCTCGAGCTGGTCCAAAATGGTCCGGCAGCTGCTGAACTTTCTTCTTGTCTAGGTGGGGCCCAGTGCTGCCATTCTTGTTCAAGTAAATGCAAACTGCCAAGATGAGAAACGTGTTTGCCATTAACCCACTCAAGAAAGCAAGAAACAGATGCCTAAAATCCGACCTGAGAGATGCTGAGATTTTAAGACTCTCAAAGCACTCACAAAGGGGAATCCACCATGACCGCCCATCTGCATCCCGACAGCGGAGCTGCCACAGAGGGGAATTGTCTCCAACACCTTCCTGCCTCACACTCGCCTTCCGAGCTCCTGCTGTTTCTCCTGCGCTTTCCCCAGCACTTGGGCTCCCAAAGGCAGGCTGCAAACTGGTTCCCATGCCAGCCCAGTAAGGTGCCTGCGATGTTCAAAGGAGATGAAGGAACGCAGCACCCACTTTTCAGGGAAACTGGGTTCTTTAGGTTCCTCTAATTATTGACCAGTTATGTTCTGGGGGAACAGAGGGCTCAGCCCGTATCCAGTGCTTGACCAAACATAGAAAAAGCAGCTTTGCATTGGACTTTCCTGCCCAGAGTCACCTTCAGCTACATCTCACAGCTGTAGCAGAGCATATACTCTGCATGGCTGCTCCTCCTCCTGCCCTGCTCCCTCTCCTCCCCGTTTGCCTCAATATCCTGGCTGAAGCTGAACCCGTCATTGCCACTGGCGTTCAGCAGTTGTTCTGCATCTTGCTGTGGCTTCAGGGCTGTGCCTGGCACAATCTGGGAGTCACGAGAGGTGCTGCCCACCGACCTGGCCCTGGGCATGATAGGCACGAGAAGTGGAGTCACTCGCATGCACGTGGGAGCTCAGGGAAAGGGCTCTCTGCACCGACCAGATGGACTCGCAATCCTCCTACGACTTCTTTCCTTCCAAAACGGAGAGAGAGATAACGACCAGCTGATCTGATCTCTCTTCCTCCCGACACACTCTCTGTTAGCCCAGCCTTTCTGGAACTGTACCGTTCGCTGGTGTCCGGGTTTAGGAAGAACTGGGAATGTCTCGGTATGTCTCAGTGAGTGCTGCAGCTCCTAACGGTGCACCCATGCCAAGAAGGTGGTTGGAGACCCTTACCTGTGGGAGCCTGCATGGCAGAGCTGGGGATTGTAGCAGCGTCCTGAGGCACAGTGCTTGTGTCTGGTTCTGGGGTACTGGTTGTTGGAGAGGTGGGTGCTGGGTTCAGCAATGTCCTAGGTTTCCTCTGCAGAAAAAGAGGAGATATTTCTCCCTTTATCCCTGCTCTCCTCCACCACCCATGATCACTACACTCTCTCCTTTGCATCCAACAGACAAGGCACTGTGGAACATGACACACTTCTGATGGTGATGACGGGGAGTCTCAAGAACCTAGTAATCAATATGTGTGTATTTTATAAACCACAATCCTAAAAAAATAACAAGCCTGAGATCTGCCACCTCTGCTTGACTTAGACTAGCTACACACGATGGACGGAAGAGCTTATTCCACCGTTTGGCCATCCTGCCATGATCACAGCATCTGCCATGCTACTTCACAGCTAATGCAGCTCCAAAGACACAGTTTCTTGATGGAAATGATCTTTAGGATACAGACATTCTCTAGAGCTCTGGGGCTGGACTCCTGAGGGATGTTCCCAGCCCACACATCCCTTTGGTCTCCTACTTGCTGCAGTCACACAGCCAGAGGCTGAGACAAACGTGCACAAACACACGCATGCACCATCCCATGGCAGAACTTGCAGCACCTGCTTTTCACCCGCCTGCATCAGCATCAGCTTTTACCTTACTGCCAGGCTTGGGGCCTCTCTTTCTGGGGAATTTCAAAGGCTCCACTGACTTGGAGGGTGTAGGCATGGGGTGATGGATTAGCGCTTTGGTCGTTCGACCACGCTTCTTCCCTGTTTTGCGACGCCTTTGCCCTTGTTGATGCCCCAAAACAGTCTTTGTGCTACTGTGCATGCTAGGTTTCTCCGAGTTTACTTCGGAGGCAGGTAAAGGGCTCTTTGGAATCACAACTGAAATAAAAAGAGAAAAAGCAAATATAATTAAATCAGGCGAGAATCAAAACAAGAGCAGCCTCCATCTTTAAACAGTCACATGGGAAAACCTGGAGTACTCGCAGCCCCCTGAACGGAGGCTCCTGCTCTCCATGCCAGAATAAAAACCAAACGCTCTGATCCTTGGCTCTGCTCTTGAGCTGTGGGACACTGTGGCTGAGCCTGGATAGGCTGAGCTCCAGAAGGATCACGCTTTCAGCCGTACCTTCCTTCCTGAAAATAACTGGCACCTACAGCTCTTCCTCCTGCGAGTGGTGACCTGCCAGCGAGCAGGCAAAAGCACTGAAAGCATTCCTAGGGCAAGGATCAGCCTAGGCCTGCCTGGCAGTCACAGAGCCAGTGCTGGGCTGGAAATCCCCTCTCTCGGCTCAAATCTGCTCTGTCCCTAAATTACAGTGAGCTGCAGTGGAGGGTACCAGCTCCATCCTCTACGCCTGCTCTCGGCCCTGAGAAATAGCTCGTCTCAGTCGGATGGGCTGCGCTGCTCCTCTCCCGCGCTGCCAGAGGTACATGAAGTGCCAGCACATGGCCCCTTCCTTATCTTCTCACACTTTCCATGAGAAAAAACAAGTTTCTGGTGTATTTGCCCACAAATCCCCTGAATTTGGTCATTCATCTTTCCCAAGTCCTGCTAAAGGCTAGAGATGAGCTGGCCCAGCTCAGCAGAGCAGTATTTCATTTAGATTTAAACCTCTGCTAAAAAGCAAAAAAACCAAAACCCTCCTAGACTTTGAAAAATGAACAGTGACCTTTAGGACGTCTTGTTTCTCAGACCTGGAAACCTCACTGTATTCAACATGGGGGCTCTGAATTCGGAAAAAAAAAACCCACTTTTGAATTGAGGCGCTTTATAGTTAAGGAGTCAATCTTGGCTAAGGATCCAGCGCAATAAAATATTGACACCAGAAGTCCCACAGCCCTGACAGTTGCACCACTGTGGGTACAGAAAGGGATTTTTAAGGTTTTTCTAGTGAGGGTTCTATGAGCAGTTACTGTGAGCAAGGGCTGATTCCCCTGGCACAAGGACACCGTTCCCTGCCAACGGCTCAGGAGCAGCAAACCGAGCCCAGTCCAGGCTTCTCAGGGGCTGGAGCAGATCAGTGGTGCGAGGTGCCAGCAGCCAGCCCCGGGCCAGGAGATGCCCCAGGCATGGGGCAAGGACCTGAGGGCTCCGGGAACTGCTTCACTGCTAACCAAAGCACTGCTAACACCCCCGCTAGATGTGGGGACATCTGTATAAGGTCCCATCAGTGGCAGTTTGTTATGGCCTTACGTGAACAAGCCACTGCAGGTGGAGGATCCTGCTTCGCTCTTCTGGTCTGGCTCCGTTTACCAGCTCTGGGGTACCCTATGCCCTCCCCAGGGAGACTGGGCATGACCAGGCCTGAGAAAACCTGGATTCCTTCAGGCAGCTGGAAGCCAGGACTGGTGTTATCTCACAGCAGGACCAGAGGACTTCACACGGGCAGATGACTCTCCCACTCCCCAGGTCCCAGCTGCCACTGGGACTTGCAGCCTGCACCCACACGGGCATTTCTGGGCATTTCTGTCTCCTTGGCAGTGCCAAAGACAGGGGCAGCAGGGCAGATGGAGCTGACCCCCAACTGCCAGCTCAGTGTCATGGCAAGGCCACATGGCCAGGGCATGTTTAGGACGCAGAGGTCAGCAGCTACCGCAGAGTAGCTGGGATGCAGTGGGCAGAGCTGCCCTTGGCTCCTGAACCGGAACCTAGAAAATCCCAGTGCCAGGGAAAAGGAGTCTGATACCAGATGAACTCCTGGTGTGTAAGGTTTCACTATATAGTTTTATAATTAAAAAATATTTTATCTTTTGGTACAATAAATGCTAGAAAGATCTACTGTCCACTTCATCTGTAAAAACACTACAGGTGACGTGAATTTGTCAGGGTTAAAGAATCGGTTCTGGTTTCAGAGCACTAGAGGCCGTATCTCAGCAAGGGCAGCCCTTGCAACAGGAAACCTCATTGCATTTAGCCACCCAGAGAAGTGTCCCCAGGACCTGCCACCACCCACAGCACGTCCCTGCCGCCACAGGGATGGATAGAACAGCCCAGAGTACTGTTCAACCAAACAGGGGAAGGTACAGCTGAATGTGCAGCAGCTCAGGGCGTTAAATAGACAGAAAATGACCTCCACTGTCGCTCAGTGCTTGTCAGCATCGCTGAATACACCAGTGAGTATTTCACTGAACATGCACTAATATTTTCTCCTGTGGCTGCTTGAATGAGCCTGATATAAGGCACATTTTTCTGACCTGAATAGTGTTTTAATGAAAAAAGTCTTATCCTCCCATGATCCACCGCCATCCAGCAGACTTGCCTGGCTTTTTGTTTGATTTTAACCAGAATCTGAGAAAACACCAGCCCATGCTAATTCATTTTTCTTGCCCCTACCAGACGTGCTGAGCTGCATGCAATTAGTGTGATGAGGAAACACTGACCACTCCAGAGGAGAGTCATCCCACCCAGAGTTCAGGCTGGCCACGCTGCTGCCTCGTGGCATTTATAACCACCTCCAGTGACTGGACGCTTCCTAAAGGAGCCTAAAGATTTTGCCAGGTGCCTGTTACTTTCCTTCAGGATTCCAGCCCCTAATGTTACAAGGACATGGCCAAGCAGCAGTGGGCTAGTGGGTCTAGAACCTGGGCTAGTGAGAGGTGTCCCTGCCCATGGCAGGGGGTTGGAACTGGATGGTCTTTAAGGTCCCTTGTAACCCAAACCATTCTAGGATTCCATGATTCCATGATTCTAAGCAGGGGGTTGCTGCGGGAGGGAGCACTCAGCCCCGCTGGCACCTCCCCGCCGAGCTCCAGCGTTGGCAACGGCTGTGCCCAGCGATCAGGTCATCTCACAGCTGCAAACCAACACCCACAGATCCTCTAACTGCCCAAAGCTTCCATTTACTGTGTCCTATTCAGCCAGTGATGGTGCCAGCGCCAACAGTGAGCTTCTGCCAGTGCCACCCCCACCTTCTTCTTCCTTGGTCCACTGTTTTCACCCCATGGTGAGACACTGAGAGGAACCAAATTTTCAGAAAATCAAGTGGGACCCTCTTAAAAAATGAACAGTTTGCTGTCGCTGAGGAGTGCAGCGTCCTGCCCCACAGCTTCAGCGCTCACATGAGCCCTGAGCAATCCAACGCCTCTCCAAAGCTGGCCTTGCTTCAGGCAAGGAGTCGGGTCCTGCAACCTCCAGAGATCCCTCCCGACCTGAATGGATCTGTGATATTGATTCAGAAAACGAACGGTTACAGGTTGTTAGTGCGGATGTATTACAGTCTGGGAAAGAACAAAAGCTCGGGGCCCCAGCATTCCAAGATAAAGAAATGGCCTTGTGTATAAGATAGCGGGAGCAGCTGCATGCTAAGGAGGTGCTGAGGAGGAACCTAACTGTCTGGGAAAGGTGTCCATCTGGTCAGGACAGGGGAGGAGATTTTTGATAATGAGTTCTTGGAAATAATTAGAGTAGTAACGCCTTTAATTATAATAACCTGCCCACCTTAATGAATATGTATGCTTTTCACCATAAATGGACGCTTGCTTCACAAACCGGTGTGCAAGTTTGGAGGAGAAATCCCCCTTGCACCCGGTGCCGCAATAAACATACCTGCTTTATAACTCTCTGCGAGTTGTAAGGTTTGTTTCCGCGCGTCAATATGAACTTGTGGTTAATCATTTCAGCTCATTAATGGAACAGAAAACTAATCAACGCAAGTTTTCTGCTGGCTGAAGGGTCTTGTTTTGGGTCATAGGGACATCCAGCACAAGGCAGACACAGCAATGCGTCGGGTGGCATCGGAGCAGTTTGGCTGCAGTGAGAAACATCACCCTGAAGGCGCAGGATCAAGAGCTGCTGAACTCAGAGCCACACCGAGGACGGACGCCACTGACCGGGCTATTCATCACTGAAGGATTAGTTTAAACAAGAGTTCTGAGCTTCCTGCAGAAACAAAGAGACTTGATAGAAAATTCAAGACTTTAGGCTCTATTTCCTGATGCCAAAATGTACCTTGTCACACCCGGCACTGGCAGCACCTGCGGCTGCCACCGCACTGTGACTCCAACTACTGGTTACAGGAGACTCCATAAAGTTGCCGCCCCCACTTTGAGGGTTAGCCAATACTAGAAAGCAGCATTCGTCACTCATCAGCTTATCTCAGGCTTGTTACAGCTTGAAGAAGGCAAAATTATGTCCTTGGGATAAGAACAACGAAGCCCAAACAGGTAGGAAAATATGGAAGAGAAGAGTTGAAGATGGAGAACGGTTTCCTGCCCTTCTCTCCAACACCCCGGGTATGTATCAGTCTGCACTTACTGCTGGACCACAAACCCTGAAATCTCCATTTTATGTGCTATGGGCTACTGTACTCTCAGATGTAACGGTAGCTCACCCCCTTCTCTAGAGATATCAGCAATGACCATTACAGGTTCCTGACACGCAGGGGTGGTTTCTGAGAGGACTGCAAATGCCACTCATCCATCTTATGGCACCTACGGAGAAGGCCCTGTAGGCCCCTCGTCCAGTGGCTTTTTTGTGCTCCAGCTGCCCCTTGCCCCTTCTTCAGCACTGCAAGGTCAGAAGCGTGACCCAAAGAGGTGGGTTAGGGAGACATTTTTAAGATAAGCCGATTTGCCAGAGAACAGAAATCTTGTTGAGACCCAGCTGAACCCTCCCCTGGATGCAGCAGCTCAAACCCAGACATCCCGAAGCTGGAGCTGGAGAGGAACCAGAGCTCGGTGCCTGTCCAAGAGGAAGATGTAAAAGCTTCAAACCCCTGCACTTCTTCCCAAAGCAGAGACCGTCATCACTGGCCACCATAAGCACGAGTGGGACCTAAATACGGGCTCTGGGAAGACTGAATGTTTGGCACATCCTGAGTTCCCAGCAGGCAAGGCAGAAATAACACAGGAGGAAGGGTCAGAGCATGGGTGGAAGACATGGGCTCCTTGCAAGGACAAGGATTAAGAATAATCCTCCAAATCCTGGAATCTAAAAGTCAGAATGCAGTTATTCTGATAATTCATTGTCTCCTCCAGGGATACCTGCTTCCAGGCTAAAATGTCTGCCTGAGCTCAGGCGGAGAGCTCAGAGGACGTATCCGACACAATCACACAGCGAGAAGATCCAAGCTCTGCCTGATTCAGCACATTTGAGGTGTTCTCATGATCAGTGATCTTCACTCCCAAAGACGTGTGTTCTTTTCACACAAGATTTGTCCAGTTTCAGCTCTCAACTACTGAAACTTGCTGTTGCCTTCGCTGGAAGCCACGAGGTGCTTTATTCCCCGATCCCCTCCCAGACCTCACTGGCTAGTAGTCACATGCACAAAAAATGCAAGCCACAGTCCTAAAACCATCTCCGTCCTGCGCGTCCTGACGATCAGGCTGCATTTTAACGTCTGGTTTTGGGCAGGACTTCCAGAGGCACATGAAGAAGAGCCTAAAACTAAAGCAATGCCTTACACATTTGTTGAAAGGCTCTGAACATTCATCATGAGTGTCCCATTTCTTAAAGACTTAGAAATCTGCATGGTCTGGAGCAGCAATTTTCTTATTTTAATTTTTTGTGTGCACTTGGATGAGCTCTGTGCACTGCAGATGCCACTGTACATCCCACTGGCACAACTCTGTGGCGTTTTTATGGTTGTTTTATTTACAAAAATAAACCAACTGAAAAAAAAAGTCTCAGGAGTCACAGCGATACCAGCAACTGCAATTTGCTTTTAGCACAAGTCTTACACTTGCAGCTCTCAAGGCATCCCCATGTGCCCTAAACCACGCTGGGAATGACACGCCGCCATTTTTTTCTGGCAGCAGAGCAGCCAGGGGTCTCAGAAACCCTCCCCGGGGCTCACCGCACCTCGGGACACGTCTCGGAGGCAGCCCAAGGTATAGCAACTTGCCTGAAGACGCCAGACTTGCGAAAGTCCCAAATGTCCCACCTCTAACCATAACCACACGTGGACACGCGAAAAGAGCAGCTGGAGATTGCAGTTGGAGCTGGAGACCAGAAAACCCTGATTCTGGATCTGTTTATCCCAGTCCAATCCCAGAACTCAAACCCAGAGACTTCTGCATCACCCAGACTGTCCTTCCCTGCATCCCCGTCCGCCCCATTCCCCCTTTGCTAAACCCAAGCAGCCAATTTTACCCAAGTACAAAGTGCATCCGGCTAAAACATTTTCTGGAGAAAACCTGAGGCTTTATCCACGAATGCAGCCCCCAGGAGGAATGTGAGCTACTCGGGCAGTGACAATCCAGCTCCTGTAACAGAAACCCAGCCTCGCAAACCTGGAAGAGTCTGGACGGGTCAGAGACCACGTGGAGGAACAGGACACAGCCTTCCTGCCCTTCCAAAAGCCACTGAGATCTTCACCAAAGGCTTTTACGAAAACCGAAGAGCCACACGGTAAGAGGGAAGGTTTCTATAGGGACAAATCAAGGGTTAGAAGAGGTAGGGGCAAACAGTCATCCTTGCAGAGGGACGGCGACTACATGGGAGTGCACAGGGATCCGCAGGGGAATCTGCACTGCTCAACGTATCCATGAGTGACCTGGGGAGGGGATAAGCGAGGTGAGAAAGTTTTCTAATGAGTCACACTTTCCAGGGCAGATGGGATGGTGGCAGCCTGTGAGCAGCTCCAGAGAGAAGGCAGGAGACTGAGTTTCGGGGCAAGGAAACAGCAGGTGACTGTCAAACTGATAAATACAAAGCAATGAGTGTGGAGAAAACTACTCCGACCTTCAGATGGAAAATGATGGGCTCTGAGCTGCCTGGTGCTCCTTCAAGATGGAGAACTTAGTCTGTAACGTTCACTGCACAACAACATCAGCTCAAAGCACAGCAGTGGCCACGAAGAGCCAGGAGAAAAGATTCCACTTTGGAAAAATGAGAGATCAGGACATTGGATGTCACGGTAGAAACCATCTGAACAGAAATCCTCATTATGCTGCTTAAAAATCAAGCAAAAAGCCCTTAAACCTGCAGCTGAGCCCTGGATTCTTGTTTCCACAGAGTTCCAGCCTTTCCGGGCAGATCTTCAGGCAGGGCCGAGCTCTGCCTTGTCCCGCTGCATGCCCAGAGCAGCGGGGGGCTGCTCTCCAATGAGCCCATTAAAAAACTCTTTGATCAGATGGAGCATTTTTAAGAATTCCTTCACACTGCTCTGACTCTTCTGCTTAGCATACAATGTAAAATAGCTTTTAATGCTTTTTATTTATTGAGGTGCTGGAGCGGGTCCAGAGAAGGGCAACGGAGCTGGTGAGGGGTCTGGAGCACAAGTCTTATGAGGAGCGGCTGAGGGAGCTGGGGGGGTTCAGCCTGGAGAAAAGGGGGCTGAGGGGAGACCTTCTCGCTCTCTACAACTCCCTGGAAGGAGGGTGTAGCCAGGGGGGGTCGGTCTCTTCTCCCAAGGAACAGGTGATGGGACAAGAGGGAATGGCCTCAAGTTGTGCCAGGGCAGGTTCAGATTGGATATTAGGAAAAATTTTGACACTGAAATGGTTATCAAGCATTGGGATGGGATGCCCAGGGAAGTGGTTGAGGCACCAGCCCTGGAGGTGTCTAAAAGACGGGTTGACATAGTGCTTAGAGGCATGGTTTAGTGATGTGGGTGTGTTTTGGGTTTTTTTGTTGGTTTGTTGTTGTTGTTGGGTTTTTTGTTTTTTTTTTCAGAGTTAGGCTGATGGTTGGACTAGATGACCTTAAAGGTCCCTTCCAACCTAGACAATTCTATGATTCTATGACTCTGTGATCCAGTTTCCAGCATAATTTCAAAGACAGTAACTCTTATTATTACTTAGCAGTTGACACTTTTTAGAGTATAAACGTCTGTGTGCAGATACTCCTCAATGCAGGGGAAAGTGCTCTGACAGCCGGCACTAGTGTCAGGGACGTGCAACACAACGGACTCATTCACCAGAAGGCCCCGGGGGTCAGCACGGTCCCTGTGCTGCTGATGGCAAAATAAACAGAGATAAGTGCCTGGCACATGATTAGAGACAAAGGCAGCGACAGCGCTGTGAAGAGCAAGGATGCCCAAATCCTTGTCCTCAGCAGAAATCATTTCCAGTTCAGTGCTGAGCACACAGATTTACTTAGTCCCAAACCCAGGTCTAAATTGCTCCCCACCACCGCAAAGACATTAACTGCTTTGTATCCACTGGGTAGTGTTATCAAATGAATGGGTAAACCGAGTTATGTGTCTTTTTCATAAAATACTGCAAAGGCTAGAATTGGATAAGGGAAGAGGGCACCAGTCTGGCCACCGCTGGAGCAGCCAAGAAGCTTCTCCCCGAACAGCAGCTCATGAGCTCCTCATCTCTCAACGCTTTTTCTGTGGAACATCTGTACAACCAGCCAGGAATGTCTCATGCTGCCAATTATGTGGCTGGAGCTTGGAGGCACAGCACATTCCTACTTCTCCACAGAATCCCAGACTGGCAGGGGTTGGAAGGGACCTCTGGAGATCCAGTCCAACCCCCCCTGCCAGAGCAGGGTCACCCAGAGCGGGTTGCACAGGAACGTGTCCAGGCGGGGTTTGAATGTCTCCAGAGAAGGAGACTCCACCACCTCTCTGGGCAGCCTGTTCCAGGGCTCTGCCACCCACACAGGAAAGAAGTTTTTCCTCATGTTCAGGTGGAATTTCCCATGTTCCAGTTTGTGCCTGTTGCCCCTTATCCTGTCCCCGGAGAAGACACCACTGAGAAGAGCCTGGCCCCATCCTCTTGACACCCACCCTTTAGCTATTGCTCAGCATTGATGAGATCCCCTCTCAGTCTGCTCTTCTCCAGCTGAACAGCCCCAGGTCCCTCAGCCTTTCCTCAGCACAGAGATGCTCCAGTCCCTCATTATCTTTGTAGCCTCCTCTGGACTCTCTCTAGTCGTTCCTTCAGCCCCTCCCGTTTCCCTGCCATCCCCTCTCCCAGCTCCCGGAAGACAAAGCAAAGGAGCAGAAAGACCATGCTGTGAATGGACCTGGCACAGGCACTTCCACTGCAGAGAAAAGTGGCAGTTTTGGCAGCGGGGCTGGTTTGAGGGATTTAGGGTACAGAGCTGGACTGCCCAGCATTACAGCCCGCACTGCACAGCGCTGTTATTTGCTCTATACAGAGTGTCCTCATCACCCTTAGAGAAATATTTGCTTGTACGAGCCAGTGACCAGCAATCTTTGCAGCCCGTTTTCACAAAGCTGGTGGCCTTGGCTTGCATTCTGTGCCGGCATCATTTTTTATTTCTTCAGTGCTCAGACAACTTATCTCCGGGTCCAGCTCTGCAAGGCCAGTGAGATTCTCCACTGCAGGCGCAGCGAGAGCATGGGGGCACCGGCTCCCCCAGCCTGGCTGGAGCACAGCTCCTTCTCCGAGCCCAAGTACCAGCTCAAAGAGCTGCAATGGAACTACCAGGGCATATGGTTCAAATGCAGAGGACAAGCAAATGCCAAATCTGTCTACAACCACCCTCTTCACATCCCAAATCAGCAGTTTTCCTTCTGTCCCCATCCCACTACCTCTTATTCCAAATAAACTGGCAGCAGCACAACTTGAGTTCTTGCTTGCTGTGATCCCCCCTATCAGCCTCATCTTCTCCAGCCCACTGCAAAAATAAACCTGTTGTAACTGTGTGTTGTTTTACAGAATCACAGAATCTTCTTGGTTGGAAGGGACCTTTGAGATCATCGAGTCCAACCAATTAAAAAAAAACCCCAAAAAATCCAAAACCAACACACACACAACACCAAAACCAAACCAAAACAAACACCCACAACCCCACACCACACCCACCCACAAACAGACGCAACCAACAATCTCGGGCACTAGAGCATGCCCTGAAGTGCCATGTCTACACGTTCCTTAAATACCTCCAGGGATGGTGACTCCACCACCTCCCTGGGCAGGCTGTTCCAGTGCCTGACCACTCTCTCAGGAAAGTAATTCTTCCTGATAGCTAATCTAAACCTCCCCTGCCCCAACTTCAGACCATTTCCTCTGGTCCTGTCATTATTCCCTTGGGAGAAGAGGCCAACACCCACCTCTCTACACCCTCCTTTCAGGCAGTTGTAGAGGGCAATGAGGTCTCCCCTCAGCCTCCTCTTCTCCAAACTAAACATGCCCAGTTCCCTCAGCCTCTCCTCCTATGACTTGTTCTCCAGACCCCTCACCAGCTTGGTGGCTCTCCTCTGGACACGCTCCAGCAGCTCAATGTCCTTCCTGTAGTGAGGGGCCCAGAACTGAACACAGCACTCGAGGTGAGGCCTCACCAGTGCCCAGTCCAGAGGCACCATCACTGCCCTACTCCTGCTGGCCACGCTGGTCCTGATACAGGCCAGGATGCCGTTGGCCTTCTTGGCCACCTGGGCACACGGCTGGCTCATGTTAAGCCGGCTGTCCACCAACACCCCCAGGTCCTTTTCTGCCGGGCAGCTTTCCAGCCACTCTTCCCCAAGCCTGTAGTGTTGCCTGGGGTTGTTGTGACCGAAATGCAGGACCCATCACTTGGCCTTATTAAACCTCATCCCATTGGCCTTGGCCGATTGATCCAACCTGTCCAGGTCCCTCTGTAGAGCCTGCCGACCCTCAAGCAGATCAACACTCCCACCTAGCTTGGTGTCATCTGCAAACTTACTGAGGGTGCACTCAGTCCCCTTATCCAGATCATCAATAAAGATATTAAACAAGACTGGCCCCAAAACTGAGCCCTGAGGGACACCACTGGTGACCGGCTGCCAGCTGGATGGCCTGTGAAGCAGCTACAGAATTAAAACAGAGACATTCTGAACTACAAAAGGGACATGAGAACTGAGATGGGAGCTCCAGCGTGAGCAACGTATTGGCAGAGCTGAAACTCAAGCTTCCTGACTGAAGGGAGGCACCAGCAGGTGAAAGAAGACATACAGGGGTGTTCAGGGAGCTCCAAAAGAAATGGCAACGTCAATATTTGTTGGCAAAGTCAGAACAACATCAAGCAAAAATCTGAAGCACTCAAGCTCAATTTGATTACCCCAAAGCCAGGCTGAGATCGTCCCCTGGATGACGGTGCCCACGGACACACAGTGACTCCAGCAGCAAGAGCCCGGCTGTTCACTGGATGGTACATGAGCAGAACCAGCACCTTTGGTCCCGACACGGACACCGACAACATAAATAAACTCATTTCCACACCTCAGAAAAAACATTGTAATGCAGCTCTTCCAGGCTCGGTGCTTCAGGAGAGGCCATCAGCAGAGCATGTACCACGGAAGGCTGCCCAAAGCACCAGGGACGACCCACATGTCTGGGCCACACAGCGGTCCTCAAGCCATGGTCTCAGGAAGACACCAACCTGCAGAGTGGGTAAGACTCAGCTTCTGCCAGCAGGTCCCACCAAGCCCAACTACACCCGCAGCAGGAGAGAGGTCACTGGTTTCTGCACAGATTCACAGCCCGCGGGAGGCTATACGGCACAGCTATACTGCTATTTATATCAGCTACCTCCAGGACATACATTCCCTTAAAACATGCAGCATGAGAGGCCACCACAGTCAATCTACTGACTGATCCCGTCTTCTGCCCCTAGGACTTAATTACCTATGGGTTTCCAACACCCCATGTCGAGAATGAGAATGTTTCTATACTCTTGCCATGTTCAAGCTATTCAGGCCCCTTCCTGGGGTTTTTGCTTGTTCTGCTCCTCTCTGAAGCTCTTTCTTTAGCTTTGCCTTCCTGGTTAAACATTAGCAGAACACCTTCAACGTCTCAGTGCACAGAGAACAAGGAGACTGCGAGGTGGGTGTGGTTTATTCCACCTTTTGTTCTTTTTAAAAGCTATTCAGAAGTTATAAAAATACTGAAGATCAAGAGGAGAGCTGTGAGAAGCCACAAAAGGTCAGATCTTTGTAACAAGTGGGGCTGAATGTTCAGTATGAACTTCCCAGATTCAATAAAACGTATGCTGTGGCAACATATTCCTGTTCGCCAAGGCCAGGGTCAAAGCTGGACTCAACAGCATTTAATTCCCCTCTCCAAAAAATAGCGAGGAAACAAAAAAATGAAGAAGCTTCCCAGCAGGTCCCGAGAACATGATGTGATGTTCTTGATCCCATAGAGACACTGTGAAAAATCCCACCAAAATGGGCCAATTTGTCCCATATGTGGGTATGCTGCTTTGATCACAACCATCCTATTAACCGTGCGCAGCCTTTGCAGACCTTTGTGAGAAGAGTCTGGTCGATGACTCTGATTCCTCCAGCACTTGCCCGCATCAGAAGCAGCATCCCCACAAGGGACCAAGATCCTGTCACCAACAGCTATCGTGTCTGTGCTGGTGACAGGCAGGAACCCTGGAGCCCTAAATCCTCCACGTGAAGCTTCTTAATAGTGTTTAAAACATTTCACCTAGACGGGACACCGTGCTCTCCCTGTGGCTCTCCTAAAAGTACACAAATTCTTACACCGGGCATACTTTTAGCTTTTCTAACTCTCCTTCCAACCCTGGCAGCAGGGAATGGGGCAGGCAGAGACACCAGCCCTGCTTGTCACCAGCAGCTCAGGACATCCCGAGTCCAACACTTTTAGACCCCCAGAAATCACAGCCCTGGACCATTGTCCTTCCTTGAGTTTGTCCAATTCCACCCTGAAAGCACTCAGACCTACAGCCTACAGAAGCACCGTCCTGCACCATGTCCCATCAGCAGAACCGCTGTTACTGGTCAGAGATTGTGCCAAAATGGAGCAGTGACCCCAGCGCTGTTCAGCCGACGAGAGGAAGGTCTCAACAGCGATGCTCCTGCAGAAACGTCATCCCAAGGCTCAGTAATGCCCTGAGATTTTAAAACCCTGTTTTGGGGCAGAAAGCAGGATGGAAAATGGAAGGAAATGTCCTGAATACAACCCACCCTCTCCGGATTATGAAATATTTTAGAATAAAACGGATAAGGAAAAGTCAGTTGGGAGGAAGGCCTAGACACTGGAATGAAGGACAGACTGGGGGATGGTGGACACTCTGCCTTTCCCAGGTCAGCTCCTCTTCCCAGAGGCTCCTGCCAACCCCAGGATATCGCACAGTAACACCAGGTCTGTGACATGCCAGATGCACCGTTCCTGCTGAGCCACAGGTCTGCCGTTTCAGCAAACGCACTGGGCACTGGGCACTCAGTGGGCACAGCGGGCACTGTCACTTCCAGAGGGGGCCGGAGGGGCAGCACCCTCCTGCTGTGCTGGGTGCTCTTCTCCGAGCCTCAGAGCTCCAAAGCCAACACATGTTCCAGGACACGCGTCCGCACCCAGCCAGGAGTCCTGCAAATCGCCTTGGCTCCAAACAGCCCCAGAGTCTTTCCTTGGGATCTTCCGGCAGCGGTGTCAAAGGCAGCGACACCGCGGCACCGCGGCCGCATGTGCGTTAGACTCGTGATAAAAGAGAAAATCCTGAACTTCTTTGTGTGACCTTCTCCCGCTGTCAGTAATGAGCTCTACCTCTGTGGTCCCAAATCCAGCCACCCTGACACCAACAAATGCCACCCAGCCTGGTGTATGAGCTCCAAATCCCAGCTCACTCCTAAAGGGACAGTAATTCATACTCTTCCACCTCCTCCCAGCAGTGAAGAACAGGAGCTCCCCTGGGTGTTACCCTGCCAGCTACTCCTGGAGAGGCGCCTCCACTCGCCGCTGTCTTCTTGCCCCCAAGGAGGAAGAGAAACCAAGCAACATCAAAAATAAAGTCATAAAACACACATTACCTTCACCCATGGGCAGAACATCTAGCACCTGATCATCACCTTCATTTGAAGACACCAAGCAGTTAACCAGTAAATCACACTGCGGCAGTGGTGGTGAGAGATGAAGAACTTCATGAACCTTCTCTCCAGGGTCAGCATTTTGTGCCTCTCCATCACCTCCCGGTGTCCCTGCTCCCGGCGCAGCACCGGGCACTGCAGGCTCTGCTCAGCAGCAGGGGCTGTGTAACACACGCAAGGGTTGGCGAGCCCAGGAGTGGACCTGAGCTCCACTTCAGCATATCCCCATGGCAACTATCTACTACTATTAACTTTTGCTCGCTCTGCAAGCAGAGGAAAGTGCTCTCAGGGTGGCCCAGCCCTGGCAGAGGGAGCAGTGTCCCACAGCTCGAGCATTCCCGGGCGAAGGCGCTCAAGGCTTAACCGTGCCAAGTACCAGGGTGTCCCCTGCCCTCGCCGTGGCTCCCTATCAGCTCTGGCACAGCAGGACGTGCTCCACATCAGCTCTCCCGGCCACGCTGGGCCTCTCCGCCAGCTGGGCTGGTGCCAAGGCAGCAATTCCACTCCTCCAGATTCCAGCATCCAGCTCTGCCCACCCAGCCTTAACGCTTTCCTTGCTGCCCCGCTCCCACAGCCAGCACGGTGTCACCCCTGTTAATGGAGCATCCAAAGGGTGGAAAAGGGTGTAACGAACCCACCAGGGAACCCCAGAGGAACCCAGCATCAGTAGGAGGCACAGCCCAGCCCACAGTCTGCATTACAGCCCTTGGCGGCTGTACCTGGGACCGGGGGCAGGTGGCT
This sequence comes from Numenius arquata, assembly GCF_964106895.1. Lineage (NCBI taxonomy): Eukaryota > Metazoa > Chordata > Aves > Charadriiformes > Scolopacidae > Numenius > Numenius arquata. Next base: position 954,234 of record NC_133596.1, read on the forward strand.
GAGAGCTGTGTGTGTCCCTGCATCCTCATTTTTAAGGTTATGGTATCTCCCTGCCCTCCAGCAGTGATGGGTCCCTGCAAACCTCATGAAGTTCAACCAGGCCAAGTGCAAGGTTCTGCACCTGGGTCATGGCAATCCCAAGCACAAATCCATACACAAATCACACACAAATCAGGCTGGGTGGAGAATGGCTGGAGAGCAGCCCTGAGGAGAAGGACTTGGTGTTGGTAGACGAGAAGCTCCACACGCCCCGGCAATGTGCACTGGAGCCCAGAAACCATGGACATCCAGGGCTGCATCCCCAGCAGCGTGGCCAGCAGGGCAAGGGCGGGGATTCTGCCCCTCTGCTCCGCTCTGGGGAGACACCCCCAGTGCTGCCTCCAGCTCTGGGGCCACCAACAGCAGAAGGACATGGAGCTGTTGGAGCAGGACCAGAGGAGGCCACGGAGATGCTGGGAGGGCTGGAGCCCCTCTGCTGTGAGGACAGGCTGAGAGAGTTGGGGGGGTTCAGCCTGGAGAAGAGAAGGCTCCGGGGAGACCTTAGAGCCCCTTCCAGTCCCTAAAGGGGCTCCAGGAAAGCTGGGGAGGGACTCTGGATCAGCCACAGGATGAGGGGGAAGGGTTTGACACTGAAAGAGGGGAGATTGAGATGAGATCTGGGGAAGAAATTCTTTGCTGTGAGGGTGGTGAGAGCCTGGCCCAGGTTGCCCAGAGAAGCTGTGGCTGCCCCATCCCTGGAGGGGTTCAAGGCCAGGTTGGAGGGGGCTTGGAGCAACCTGGTGTGGTGGGAGGTGTCCCTGCCCAGGGCAGGGGGTGGGACTGGATGGTCTTTAAGGTCCCTTCCAACCCAAACCATTCTGTGATTCTATGATCCTATGTGCTAAACATGGTCCAGCAGCCTTAAGGGATGCTATTGCAATGGCAGAGCTGCATGTATGCATGTGTGTGCAAGGATTAAATCTGGACTTCTCAGGACCTGGAAAATGAGCTGCTTTTCAAGAGACCAAGAAGGACCATCCCTCCACAGCATCTTCCAGCAGCAGCACTGGTGGGATCACGCACACAGCCAGCAGCAGGGCTCCTGAGGGGCCCGTGAACATCTCATACTTTCTCAGGCAAATCACAACTACAGTTCCTGAGAAATCCCAGAAACCCCAGAAAAATGCAGGCATTTCTTTGAAATCTAAAGCTAATATTTAAATAAAAGTGTTCTACATGCTCTGTCATGTAAACAACCAGATCTTGCAGAAAATCTTAGATCCCTGCGTTCACAATCAACACATGAAGGCAGAAAGCCCTGATCCCCTCTGCTCAGTCCCTTTTCCCCGGCCCATGTCCCCTCACCTGTGTGGATGGACTCTTCGGTGCATCACCTCTGCAGGGGAAGATCTCAGAGCTGGAAGGTACCTGAGAAGACTCTGGTTTGGTTTCTCTTCCCCCGGGGGCTCACAGCTCTCCATCCCACAAACCACTTCAGAAAGAAAAATAACTTCTCATGGATTCTCCTCCAACATGTGTTTCCCTGACTACCAAGAGCTGAACTTTCCTCTAGTCTGGGATGGGTTATGAAAACCTAAATTTCTCATGGAAGCGGACTCATCTGTCTACAAGACCGTGCCTTGGCTAAGGAGGGATTTCCCTCACCCCACCTCCCTGCTGAGGGCAGGTGGCCCCAGAAACTACAATCATTAACCGCCCTCTTATCTCTTTCTTCTTTCCTCACAGTGTTTCTTATCACAGTCTCCTATTTCCCTCTTCAATCTGTCTTGCGCTGAACCCCAGCAGCAGCAGCAGCCCCGGCTGTGTGTGCATCTCTTGCTCTCTTTCTCCCCAGACAGGATTTAAAGTAACTAAGCAACAATCCTTACTCTTTAGGTCGATCCTAAATATTGATTTTCTGCACTGCTTATAACAGAGAGGGACTCTCCAAAGCAGCTTTCCAAATCCACGCTTCACTTATGTCAGTGACCCAAGAGCAGGGTTGTTTCCATCCTGTTTAAGAGCCATAAAAGCCTGAGCTCCCCAAAGAGCAGGACATTTAGAAACAGTAAAATGCATGCAAAAAGCTTTTCAAAAGCTGGGCTAGAGTTAATTTTCTTCAATAACAGCTCACATGGGGCTGTGTTTTGGGTCTGTGACCAAACCAGTGTTGGTAACACCCCCGTTTTTCACCCGTGGCTGAGAGGGGCTTGCACGGTGTCACGGTCGTCTCTGCTCCTCACCCCCCTGCCAGCGATGGGCTGGGGGACATGGGATGCTGGGAGGGGGCACAGCCGGGAGAGCTGCCCCCAACTGCCCAGAGGGACATTCCGGACCCTGTGCCCCTGTGCTCAGTGAGAGGAGCTGGGGGAGGAGGAGGGAGGGGGATGATGGGAGCGATGGTGTTTGTCTTCCCGAGTCCCTGTTGGGTGGGATGGAGCCCGGCTGGCCTGGGGGTGGCCAAACACCTGCCCCGGGGAGCAGGGAGTGAACGCCTGGCTTGGCCTGCCACCAGCAGCCTTTGCTTTACCTTTGAACTGGATCTCAACCCACCAGTGTTCACACTCTTACCCTTCCAATGCTCTGCCCCCTCCTGCTGGTGGTGTGCGAGCGGCTGGTGGGGGCTCAGCTGCCCCCCGCAACAACCCACAAGAGCCGACCTCTGGATTTTACTCCTTCAATCTCCGCTTTCCTCCCAAATTACTTTCCTACCAACACTGCTGCTACACTGCACAGACTCGTACACTGCTCGTGTGCGTCACAACTTAATCTAAACCTCAAAGCTCTCTGTTTGAGCAGTACCAACCCCCTCCTGCCACGTATCTGCTACAGCATCACTTGAGTCTCTACAGGGCTCAGAGGGAAAGCCACAGCCCTGGTCAATGGGGACAATTCCATCCCTTCCAACACACCTTCAGGCTCTTCTGCTGGAAGAGTCCACGTTGTTAGCAATGTGCACACAGTGTCTTTTGGCCTTGCTTTTGTGTGCTGCAATATCTAAAGATGGGGAAACTCCATTCTCCTCTTTTCTGCCCTAATTCTGAAACAGTGACCCCATCATGCAACAGGCAAGTCCAAAACCTTTGCAGTAAGTTTGCATTTGATGCCCCACGCACCCTTAATTCAGCTGGTTTATGCATAGATAGATTAATATTTCTCAATCAGTATTTCTCTGGACCAACTGCTTGGCTCAGTAAGAACGAACGGCAAACAGCTCTTCTGGAAACAGTCAAGAAAATCTGATTTCTAAAACTCTGAAGTAAACCCACGAGTCACGAGCACCTCCTGTGCAAGGGAACGGCAAACCCCACCATGAACACAGTCCACCCTTCGAGCAGAGCTCAGAGCTGCCGTCCAACCCCTGGTTTAAGTCAGTCCATCTCACTTCACACTCCCAAAAGCCCAGGATTTGTGTTTAAGGGTAGAAGAACACGTGTGTAAGAGGCATGAAAAGACATACAGGATGCTGTACGTGTGAGGAGGGGAGCGGGGACTCCTGCCCAAGAGACAACCCTGGCAGTGCCCAGCTGGCAGGGGGTGAAGCCGGAGGATGCTGCACACCCACAGAAACCCCCCTCCCTTTAGGACGGTGACAGGGACCTGCCTTCCCCGACTGGGGCTGAGTTGGCGCAGAGGAGCCGAGGATGCCCAGGACGAGGTCTGTGAGCCCAGCAGAGCCGACCTCCAGCCCCAGCCCACAGGCTGAGAGGGGTTCAGCCACCCCGCAGCTCTGTTTCCTCTGTGGCGCGTGTTGATTTGGCCTGCCCAGCTCCATGCTGTGCTGCATGGAGAGAGGAGCTCCAGGAGACCCCGGGGAGCCCATAGCCATCTGGCCACCGGCCAGCAGAGCTCTCCCGGCAGGGATGGACAGCACATCCTGACAGCGATGCAGTGACCAACCTAGGGCGCAGAGAGCAGTTCCTTCTCACCTCCTGACTGCCCTTTCCTCCCATCACACTCCTGGGCCCTCCTGAAGGCTCCCCATGGTGCGGCCGGGCCCCAGCTCCACCAGCACCCTGCCCAGTCACCCCAGCTGAGCAAACACTGGTGGGAGTGGGAGGCCCCCGACAGTGAACGTGCCTGGGAGAAGACCCGCACTCCTCCACCTCTACTGGCAGCCAGCAGAAGAGACAGATTAGAGCTGAATTAAGTTACCAGCATTAAACAAACATGCCTGGCCCCTTTGAAGTTCTGCTTCCCGTGAACATGAGCTCATTTCTCGAGGCCTCTTTTCGCTCAGCCCCAGGAAGCCATCAGTCTCGATGGAGTTAACTCTTCGCAGGACCTCTCGGTTCCCCCAGGCATCTCACCCCGCTGGTACCCACTGGTCTGGGATATGAGCAGAGCCTGGTTATAACCACAGTTAGCTCTGACCTCCTGCGTCTCCCCAGGTCTCTCTGATCTAAGGGGAATTCGCAGTAGGAAAGGGAAGCTCCCAAACTCCACCGCGTGGTCCTGTAGGCTCCAGGCTGGCACACAGGGACACTTTTTTGGAGCTGAAAGAAAGGAGGATCCCTCTGTGGTGAAGCATCCTCCAAGCTTGCCAAGAGCAGCACTCTCAGGTCCTGGGAGGACTCTGCTCAACCCTCCTCCAAAGCAGGACCAAGGAGTAAAGGAACAAGAGAGGAATTTAATTACAGAGGAGGAAAGTTCCCAGAGTTCCCTTCTTTTGGTTTAATCCCACAAAGTGGAAATTGGAAAGTCTGGGGCAGGAAAGGGAGGGGGGAGTCAGAGGGAGGAAAGTAAAATACCACAGAGACAAGGCTGATCCTGACTCCACGGAGTTTTTGCACGGCTCGTGAAACCTCTGCCAATCCCTGCTCCTGCTCCAGTACTTGAAAAAGACAGCAAAGAGGGCGGAAACCTGCCTGAGAGCAAGGGCTGCCTCTGCCTGGGAGTGGGGAGACATGACTTTTGGGGTTCACTGGTTTTGGATGTGAGCAGGAACTGCAGAGTCATTGCCGATGGAGCCAGTGCAGAGGGAGATCCTGTCACTGCTGCCCGCCAAGGGGGCAAGCAAATGCTTCTCAAGGTGGCTCCAAATTACCATGGTGTCACCCCCATGATGGGGCGTTATTTCTGAATGCTTTGCTCACTCACAGCGTCACCCCCGACACAGGGAGGCTGGAGAGGGCAGACACAGCCGGGAGGTCCCCGGCAGCTCTGTAGGGCACAGCGGGCAGGAGGCAAACAAATGGCCGGAGGCGAGGGAGAGGCTGGGAACATCAAGGCCGGATGCAGAAATCCAAGATAAACAGTGAGAGCCTTTCAGTTCCCAACCATTACAGAAATCATCCCCAGCCAAGGGGAGCCCACAGCCTGGCCTGCAGACAGGCCATGTGAGGTGACCTCCAGCAACCCACCAGCCGTGCAGCACTTGGATGGCAATGGTTCACACCAAGGGATGGCAGGAAAGCACCCACCTGAGGGGTCAGCACCAGCTGACCCGGGATTTTCAAGAGGAACAGTCTCATCAGAGAAACGCTCCAGTAGAAATGCTCCAGGTCAGGTCCAGGAGAGGCTGCTCTCCTGCTTCTCACGTCATTGCCAGTGTGTGCTGGACTTGCCAGCCAGCAAATGCCAGAGGGACATGCATGAGGAAAACGACAGCTCCGCGGTCCTAAACACAACTGCAACGCCAGCAAGCTAGAGACACATCTGAAAATCTCCACAGCCAATGCTCAGACCTTTGCAAAGCCCCAAGTTCCCCAGTACCATTCCTAATCACCCATCACGGCTCCAGGAACATGGCAGGTATGACCTGATCCAGACCCGCTGTTTCCATGCTCACAGCAGAGACCACAGCACACAGCAGAGCAAGGTAACTGTCACAAGTACAAACAAGTGCCGTCCTGCAACTTAGTAACTCCCATTATTCCCTTATTATATCCACAAACAGCCCAGTCTCCCTGTGAAAAAGTCCCCAGGAACGTGTGTTCCAGAGACGCAGTGAATTCCTGAAGCGGAGCAGAGCTCAGCGATGCTGTACAGCACCACCATTCCTCCAGAGCTGTCATCCTGCCCGTATTTATGGACGGCTGTTTCTTAGTGCCTTGGTGCCAGGCTGTTACGCTGCTAATAGGTACGATCACCCGTACCTTTGCCACACATGAAGCAGCAGTAGGAAACCCAGAGAGGGCACCCAGATGCCCTTGCTGCTAGTCTTGGCCTGCTTCGCTGCTCTGAGAGCTGAGAGGAGGAGGAAGACAGCTAAGCACCAACGTGGGCCTTACCTTTTGTTCCAGGGGGCTGCAGATTATCTCCAGTCAGCGAGCACCAGCCTACGGGAAAGATGTCCCGGGAATCATATCGGCACCAGTAATCGAAGGCACCTCTCCAGCCATCAAATGTTATGAGGACCTCAGAACCTCTCACCTCCCCAATAGTGGCCGGGCAGATGAAGTGAGGGTTCTTCCTGTCCACTGCCTCCAGCTTCATACCTGTCTTGAAGAAGTTTTGGGATGGAGATGGTGGTTCCTACAAGGAGAAATTGAAAATGTGCTCAAAAAGGATATGCCAGTGTCCCCCCAGACTAGGGCTCTCCCCTCCACCAGCAAACTCACCTCCACCAGCAGCTGAAGAAGGGAGCTACTGGGCTGGATCTGAACCCCTGAGGTATGCCCATGCTGGCCTGGCTACCCACTCACGTGCCCAAGTCAAGAGGCAATGAAGTCCACTGCTGACTGCTCTGCCACCACCCAGCTGCTGGACCAAATCCAGACAGCGCCATGTTAACACTGCACCCTGTGACAAAGCTGTGCAACACGGGCAGGAAATAAAGCTCCAAAGCAAAGAGCCTCTGAAGGATGCTTTCACCTTGTTCTCTCAGAGCAGGAAAACCCAAGATAGGACAGTCTCTCTCCATCATTCTTCTCCCACCTTCAGCTTTGCTAGACATGTGAGAGACCCGCCATCCATCCTCAGCTGGGGCTTGCTCTTCCTGGTCTTTTATACCCGAGATACGCTAAAGCCACACCAGCCATCCCATGGCACAGCACAGGCTTCTCCACTGGCTCCTGTCTTCCTCTGACTTCCCGAAGGGTGTGAGAACGCAAACTACGAAATCATACTTGCAGTGCTGCCTCACAGCAATATTTGCATTAAAAGCCTTCAGAGAGGTGCTGACCTTCACATACTGCATTCCTGACTTGGAGCAGCGCCTGCAGCCCAGCTGAAAACCCAGCACATTTCTCAAGCCCAAGCTTTTGGGCCTTTGAAGCCCAAACCACATCCTTAGCAGACCTCTGTCTGCACCCCGACACTGCCAGGACGCAGCAGCAGAGGGTACGGATCTGTCCTGGAGAAGCAGCACCGTGGCAAAGCCGGGCAATGTTCATCTCCGCTGGGCTCAGCACATCTCACAGGACACACCAGCTGTGATTGTGGTGCTCCGCAGTAAAGGGGAGGTGCCAGAAGGACATCTACACAAACAGTACATAAAATACCTTGTGAAAAATTCGGACAGGAGCCATCTCTGCTCCATTCAGAGTCTTCAGAAGGAACATGGGCCAAGAGGAGGCATTCAGCCGAAAGCCTGCAGAGAAGGAAGCAGAGATGGAGACTTTAAGGCTGTGGGGGCCACTGGATCCGGCAGCACATGCCTGCTCTGACGGGAACCTTGCAGCAGGCACACACTGTGATCCCACCCCACCCTCCTCCGCATGCTGGAGAGTCAGGTTTGACCTTTTCCAGATACTCTGAACACAAAACATTACGGTGTTGAAAAGAAACATCTGGAAATGGAAGTCTGGCTGCAATATTCACTTATCATAACAGAAGTCTGTACATTGACCATGCACACAGAGCACTTTGTGCTGCAGCTTCGGTGATCCTGCTACAGGGGAGATGCGAATCAGCAAGTGCCCACTCAGACTATGAAATTTCTTCCTCAAGAGGGAATCTCAGCTTCTGGGTGGCCTCCTCCACCTTTTAAGAAAAGTGAGCTGCAGGCAACAAGATAACCTGAAGAAATAAAGAGGCTGGGACTTGGCTGGGAAAGAGATTTAACCATTAGAGGAAAGGATGGCAGGTTTTGGCTCGATGTCTTCTGTGAAAAAATGTAGAGAAATAACAGGAAGGGGCTTATGGGAAGAAAAAACCAAATTCACAGACTCTGAGCTTTCTGGGCCCTTGCACTCAGCAGGCAGAAAAGACAACTGCAGAACTGACTTTTTGTTACCTGTCTTTATGGTGGGTGCAAGAATCACAGAATCACAGAATCCCAGATGGGCAGGGGTTGGAAGGGACCTCTGGAGATCATCCAGTCCAACCCCCTGCCAGAGCAGGGTCACCCAGAGCAGGTCACCCAGAGCAGGTCACACAGGATCGTGTCCAGGCGGGGTTTGAATGTCTCCAGAGAAGGAGACCCCACCACCTCTCTGGGCAGCCTGTTCCAGGGCTCTGCCACCCTCACAGGAAAGAAGTTTTTCCTCATGTTCAGGTGGAATTTCCTGTGTTCCATTTTGTGCCCATTGGCCCTTGTCCTGTCTCCGGGCACCACTGAGAAGAGTCTGTCCCCATCCTATTGGCACCCACCCTCTAGCTATTGGTCAGCATCGAGGAGAAGGAAGGGAAGGGAAGGGAAGGGAAGGGAAGGGAAGGGAAGGGAAGGGAAGGGAAGGGAAGGGAAGGGAAGGGAAGGGAAGGGAAGGGAAGGGAAGGGAAGGGAAGGGAAGGGAAGGGAAGGGAAGGGAAGGGAAGGGAAGGGAAGGGAAGGGAAGGGAAGGGAAGGGAAGGGAAGGGAAGGGAAGGGAAGGGAAGGGAAGGGAAGGGAAGGGAAGGGAAGGGAAGGGAAGGGAAGGGAAGGGAAGGGGAGGGGAAAACCACTCTTGCCTGGCCCAAGGTTAAGCAGATGATACAGATCAGAGCTGGGCACACAGACTTCTTCCAGACTACAAACCCTCTCCTCTGGCACTGTCAAAATGAGTTGTGCTCTGCAACTCCATTACACTTATTGCCATCTGCTGGCAAAGTCCAGACAAGGCACAGGAGGAACCCATCTCTTCCAGCGAGGAACAGGCTGTACCTGGGATGAGAGCTGCTCCCTGGGACCAGGGTTTCAAAGAGACGGCTGCAAATGGACAGCACACGTGTGGAAGTAACATAAAACATGGGAGCTTTAATGTTAATAGCTGCAGCGGGTTTTGTCTGTAGCAGTTATGAAGGGAAAGGGTATAACTAGACTCGCACACACACATTCGTGCGGTGCGATGTGCCAGAACATGCACCTGCTGAGGTTTCTTCCTTCTTCAGAAAGGTCAGGCCCAAGCAGCCCGTTGCAATTGAGACTGTACTGGGGGACCCAGAGCTCACAAATGCTGCTCCAGGAAAAAACATGAACAAAACCATTCCTAACTCAAGCTATCTGAGTGAAAGTTTCTTGCATCACTATAGATCGGCTTGATATTATTTGGGGATGCGCTAATTGAGAGAGAGATTTATGAAGACACTTCATAAATAAATAAATATTGGGCAGCAGAATGCAAAAGCAGGTTCGTCTTGCTGCTTAATGGGCAAAGAACCCGCAAATCAGCTCATCATGTGGCCAGTGTCAAAAAAGATAATATGTGTGTTTAAGTTCCAGACAAGACTGGAAGAAGTGTTCAACTGCCCAGGTTATTTATAAAGCTGTAGCCAGGCAAAGTTAAATAAATAAACAGATGGCAATATTGCAAGCATTCCTTCACGTGAGACAGGACTTAAATCACTGGGAACCTTTTCAGACATTCTGTTTCCCCGTCAGATGGTCTCCAGCCAACCTGCTATTGCCCCAAAGACACCTGGCACAAATACACTGAGACAGCAGGAATGAAAATGTAAAGGCTTTTGAAATCACAGTGTCAGGATTAGCAGCGATACAGCAGATGCCTCAGCCCTCATTGCTCTCTTGATTATTCCCTACACCAAGATTTACAGGTGCCCAGCAAAGCCCCTCACCCAGGCAGCAGCTCAGCTCGGCTCGAAGAAGGAGCACATGGGAAAGGGCTGTGGATGGCAGCTGTTTCTCACCAAGCCCACCTTTGAGAGCGCAGCGCTCACAGCAGGATCGGGAGCCCCAAGTGAAGGGCAATGGCCAGAGCTGAAGCCATGGCTAGAGCCATGAGCCAGCACTGCCCGTGTGACCGTGTGCTGTCTCCCACAAAAAAAAAGAGCCTGGATTCATTCTCTCCTCGTGCAGGCAACACCCCAGGAAAGGCCATCGCAGTCACTCTGCCTCCAAGCTACCTGGGTCCCCAGGACTTCGGGGTGTCCCTCAACTGCTTGTGTGTCCTCTGGGAAACGGAGCAGCTCTGGAACTCTTTCACACAAACAAGTGGAAAATGTGTTTTTCCTCTGAGGTACACAGGGATAATTTCAGAATGCATAAGAGCATGATTATCACGTGCTGATCCTCAGCTTGAGCTGGAAGGAGTGCAAGCAGCTCGCCCAGGTGCAAAGAGCTCTTTTTCTTCTACACTCTAAAGCACCTCCCTGTTCATGCCACAATGTCCATGTGGACATACAGACCTGGGGTGGGATCCATCTGTTTAACAGCCCAGGCTGACAGGGCTGTGCTACAACCACAGGGGCAGGCAGGGGCAGGCCATGCTCTCTGTCCCAAGCACAGAAATACAAAAACCCCTGGGGTTTTCCCCCCAGATAATGTAGGTGGTTGCTGGACAGTTGAATTTCAGCTCACCCAGTGGAGGCTGCAGCATCCCTCCATTCTTCTCACAGTTTCCTATGGGCTGGATTTCAGCAGAGTCCACCAGCCGCCAGAAATCGTTCTTGTTATCGCTGCCATCGAGGCGCAGGCGGAGGCGGGCACCCGTCAGACCCACCACTGTGGCAATGCAAGTGGAGGTGGTGTTCCTGGGGTCCTGGGCTTCTAGTTTCATACTGATCTTGAATTCGTTTGCAGGTGGAGTGTATGACTGCAAAGAAAAGAACAGGGACCCAGTCAGAGACAGGATTTCCAATACATGCACCACCTCAGTCACAAAACTTAAGCCCCAACAGCATCAAAACTGATTCTACCAAAGCCTGAGAGCGTTCTCCAAGCCCAGCGTGGGGCAGACACCATGGAGCAGCAAAGAAAGCTCATCAAGCCCTGGCAGATCTGTGCTGCAGACCACCGTCTATCTGTGCTGCAGCATCTGGCCAACTAAACCTACCCTCTTCTCTCAGTCTGTTCTCCGGAGGATCACACGACCCAACACCCAAACAGAAGCTCCCCTGCGCTGCTGCCCCTCTGTCTGGGCCCAGGGGTGCGGTGCCACCCCAAAGCTGTGTCCCCTCTACTCAGCATGATCACCTCTGTGCTAAAGTACCCAGTGCCTGGGGGGTGCTACTCAATTCACAAAAATTGGGTAAATTCTAACGAAAATCTCCTTGCTGGGCAGGAGCCACCCAAACCCGGATCGCAGCCTACTCGCAACATTTTCTCCAAGACGCTGCGCTCGGTAGAGAGAAAAAGCATTTTTGTGTTCCCATCCACACACACCTGAGAGTTAACTCTTCTGCACTACTCTAACATTTGGAGTGCTTGAACGTATCTTTTTTATCTTTGCTTCAGCAAACTCAGATTTCTATTAAGTTTCCAATATCCTTAAGCAACTTCCTAGCCAAAAAAGGGGTCTATTCCAGGCACAGAGCTCCTGGGTCCCCAGTGGACCATCGCCCTCGGCCTTTCTTGTTTCCATTCACCCTCTTACCTGCTTGAAGCAATGGGCAGGAGCTGGGATGGCACATGTCTCCTTCAGGTATTTCTCCCAGGTGAAATGACCTGAAAAGAGAAAAGAAAAGGATTCAAATAGGAACCGATGAGCAAAAATCTCAGAAAAAGAGATGGCTGGACTCCTAACGCTGGCAGTTCTCCACTTCTCACAGAGGAGGTGCTCACAGGCAACATGTTTTCATCAAGATCCTCTGATGATTGTGGCCACAGAAGATTTACAGCTGCAGCTGAGAGGCAGAACAAAGCATGGTGCTGCCTAGGGCTTCCCGCTGCCGAGGAAGCTCTGCAAGAAGCGAGGATAACAACCTCCAACTTCATAGAAACCACCTGGCGCAGAGGGGAATGCGTGGAGTCTTCCAGACAACTGCCCCTTAAAAATCATTCGTTAAACACATTGCTCAGCCTGGGGATTAAGAACAAGTCACTGGGGGCTAAAAGCAGCCCCAGACAACAGGAAACTTTGCACACTGAGCTGACTACAATCCCCCCGTCCAGCACTGCCCACAGCCTGCCCCACCAGCCAGCAGCTCTGGGCAGGTCCCCTGCAATTAGTGGACAGGTCAGCAATTAATTCCCTGAAGTGGACGCGGAGTCCCCAGCTTGGGCAGGGTGGAAGCAGGGACTCTCCAAAGGGGGGTTTACTGAGCAGAGACTCACACCTGACACCAAAGCCCTTCCGCTGATGCGGCTGCTGGGGGAAGCGTGGTTTATCCCTGCCCGCACCTTTCCGTGGTGCAGGGAGGGCAGAAGCAACGCACCACCCAGGGAAACCCAGTATTAAATGAGGAATTAAAAGCTCTTGTTATCTGAGCAAATCATGACTTCTGCCACTTAAACCGAGCAGCTGGGAAAGGATCCTTCCAGCGTGACATTAGCTCGTGTTCGTCTGAATGGCTCCCGGGAGACCACTGTGCTCGAGCCATTTCAAGAGCGTTGGTGGCAGCACAATTAGAGAGTCAGCTACTGCTTCCCCTATTCACGTCAAGTTTTTAATCAGTCTATTTTCAAAACAAAAGCCACATTAAGAGCCATTTTAGCTACTGCAGCGTGCACCACACCTCTAAAAATCCAGGCATTAAGGTCAGCACACATTAGTTCTGCCTCTCGTGCACAGAGAAGGCTGAAGGGCTCAATAATTTACCAACTTCAAATAAATAAAAGAGATGCTGCTTTCTTGCCACCTCCCATGCAGGTGACTAGTGCACTGCTAATTATAGTGAGAACAAACAGAAAAAAATACAGTTTTGCTGCCACACTGGCTGAACATATTTCTGTTTACAGAATCTGACAGCAGCTCTTCACTCCTCAGAGAATGTGTTTCCATCTATTGCAGGCGTTTTCCTTCCAACCAACAGTATCTCACTGGGGTGAATGGAGAAATTCAGCGACCGACCGCAATGATGCTCTCGCAAAACCAAAATTCTTTTGCTTTAATTGAAGACGCAATTTTGCACTTGGTTAGGTCAATGAAACTCTTTGTATGAATAATCTGCAATAAATACCCAGCCAAAGAAAACTCAGGCACTCCCGGCATGGAGATGCCTTGCTGCATCCCACTCCTTCGCTCCGGCTGGTGATCCGGGCTCATCTCACATGGGGTGGCCCTTCAGAGGCCCTTGTCCCTGGCACACGGTCCATGGGTGCCCGCGACGACAGCCCCAGGGCAGGGAGTGCAAGCCTCAGCCCCGGGGCCCAGCAAGCATCCCAGAAAGGCTCAGCTGCGCCTGATGGCTTTATTTCAAAAAAGAAACCTTCTCTCCCCTCAGCTGGTTTCAATCCCTCGCTATTAAAAGTAGTCATGGTTTTATTCCTTCCACTTTTCCCTCGCTCCGAGGTGAGCGAGGCCGTTCCCTCCCCGCAGCAGCTCATGCCACGCTCGGGATGGATGCTGCGCGGTCCCAGCAGGAGCAGGACGTTTCTGAGCCAGCTGCACGCCTCTAAAAATAGAGTTTGGACATGGAACTTATTTGAGATTAATTCTAGAGCCTGTTGGGACCCAACCACCATATGAACACACACACACACACACACTACAACGGCAGCTACTCACGGCTCAGGTTCTGGTGATTTATTTTGAAAAGAAAAGCAGGAGCAGCAGAAAGACCTCTTTAAACTCTAAGAAAAGAGAGAACTAAGCCTTCTTCCTTCTCTGTTCACTATGGGTCATTTCTTTACATAAAGATGGCATGACAAGGACAATTAAGGACTGCATAGCTCTTTCAGGATTGTCCTCGAACCAGGACAGAAAGCACGTACTGAAACTGGAGGCTGCCACCGCTGCCTTAGTGCGAGGGGAAGCCCTGCACAGAACATGGGGAATGGTTTGGAATTATTTCAGTAAGAGTATTTAGCTCACGATACAACACTTTTCAAGCAGGAACTTCAAAGTACACTTAAACTTAACCAAATGTGACCAGCTTCCACATGAAAACTGCAGGAAAATCAGAAGAAAATGGCAAAACACAGAAGTTGGGTGTTTTTTTTTACAATAAAGGGAGAATTGCCAAAAAAAACCAGAAAAAAGCACGAGGCACTTAAGGCCTTACAATTTAAAAATTAAATTAAAAAATATTTAAAAATTAATCAGGGAGCAGAGAACAAGCACCGAGCTCTGTCCTTGAGAAGGAGCATGTGTGGTTGAGGATGGACACATCACACTCGTCCCTCTCAGCCTCTGCTCCTCCAGACTGTTCCCAGACCCTCCTCCCAAACAGATCCCGCTCCCTCCCAACGCCCAGCTCCGGCACCGCTCCCCAGCCCCACACCGGGGCACTGGCACCGGGACACCCAACCTCTGGGTGCTGCCTGATGCCGCTCTACAGGCAGAGGGAAACCATGAGATTATCTTACTTCATTTTCTCGTGTAGCACAGACCCACTATCTTGTATTTTATATTCTCTCAATATTCTTATTCATATTAATAAATTGGATGCCTTACTGTAGAGGGACAGGATGCTCGTTTCTTATCTGGCCTGGGCAGGTAACACTGGGGAATGTTTTCTGAGTGTCGGTCAAAAAAACCCTGGTGGCTTTTCTCTAGTTCCACTTTTCTTCAAGAAAAACCAGTACTTCAGCTGGTCCTAAAGTGTCCTTTTTACTGGTGATGGAGCAGGAGGGTCCAGAGCTGACTGTAGGGACTGAAATCCTTTCTCACCCCGAAAAGCACCGGGGGACACTCACTCTGCTGCTGCCCCCGCTTCCAGTACAACATGCAAAATGTCCTACAGCCCAAAATCCCCTCTGGTTTGCCTAGTCTCTGCCTTCTTTTTCATCCCCCCTCCATCCTCCCCAAGACTGGAAGGACCACCGTTTGAATGGACCGTGTTCCTCTGTATAACGTACATCAGATCTTCTTTACAGGAAGAAACGAGAGAAGGACCCTTAATGAGAAACACCACATCTTTGTAATTACATCTGTAAGCTACACAACAGCCAAGGACTGTAAATCTATATGACTCCTTGTAACTTGGCTGTGAAAACGCCCACTAAGGGCGACCGTCTCTCGCTTCTGCTCGCCTTTGGAAAGCTCTGACTGCGCTGGAGCCAAAGGGGGATATTACTCGCAGGCAGAGTGTCAGATCTGGGCTCTGATGTCTTAACCTTCAAAAATATTTACTACAAACAAAACACTCCACACACCCAAGGGGTCAAACTACAGTAGCTGTGAACAATGCAGCTCCGCACCCTGGTGTTTGGATTCTCATCATGCTGCATTTAGCGTTGATCTTTTGCCCAGAATTTAAATGAAGATGGAGTTTCTGTTTATATCTTTAACCGAAGTCTGGTTTGGGCTCCATTAGCATTTCAGCTCCCAAGGGGTCATCAATCCAACTGCAACGATACACGTGCGTTTCAGGTCACATCTGTGAAGGAGAACGTGCCCTACCCAGATCAAGGCATCCCATTAA
Source organism: Numenius arquata (assembly GCF_964106895.1). Taxonomy (NCBI): domain Eukaryota; kingdom Metazoa; phylum Chordata; class Aves; order Charadriiformes; family Scolopacidae; genus Numenius; species Numenius arquata. The sequence goes on from NC_133596.1 coordinate 969,837, forward strand.
AGTCTGCAGCCCATATGTGTGTCTGCTAACGAGCATCAAGGCAGCACATGAAAGCGGCACGGTCTGAGCCAACTCGCTATGAAAATGAGCAGATCCAAAGGCGACGGTGGCTTTCCTGACATCTGGGCACAGCCCCTCTAGGGGTCAGCTCTCTCAGTGCGACGGCAGAGCTCCTCCACCTCCTTCACATTAATTTCCAGGCACTTTCTCAGTCATCGATCCGGCTGCACCTTCTCCGCTGGTAACGGCTACAACTGATAACGTGATCCCGCTTACTCACTGTCTTGCTCCGAAGAAATGCCAAGAATGTGCGAGCCAAAACAAACAGGTTTCAAACACCACATCATTCCCAGTGACAGGACGAGGGGCAACGGGCACAAGCTGGAACATGGGAAGTTCCATTCAAATATGGGGAAAAACTTCTTTCCGGTGAGGGTGCCAGAGCCCTGGAACAGGCTGCCCAGGGAGGGTGTGGGGTCCCCTTCTCTGGAGATCTTCAAGCCCCGCCTGGATGCAGCCCTGAGTGATGTGCTCTGGGCAACCCTGCTTTGCAGGGGAGTTGGACTAGATGACCTCTAGAGGTCCCTTCCAACTCTGACAATTCCGTGATTCTGTGATTCTCCAAGGTGTCCCTGTTCGGTACCAACTCTCAGTAGAATCCTCTCAGCCTGGACTGTGGCAAAAGCTGTCACAGTTCCACACCCCTCGCTGCATACCTGAGCTCCGGGCAGTGAGGAGCCACCCAGTTTCCTGCAGGGAGGCAATCCCTGACCCCCTGCTGCTCGCTGAGCAGCCACGTACCCATCAGCATGTCCAGCATTCCTCCCCTGGCCCAACCAGCCCCAGGACACAGTGAGGCGAGAGGCTGGGTGTGGGGTTACCACGAGCGCTGGTGGGAAAACTTGGCTCTGAACTTCACAGAAAAGCTTCATCTCAGGTCGGTGTTGCCACTGAACAAGAGCCAGTCCCTCTGACATCTGCAACGATGCAGAGCGTGGAGCAGAGGGGAACCTGCAATGGAGCCCCCAACGTCCCAAAGGCCATGGGAGTTATGACACTGCCCTGTAATGTCACATGGAGCTCACCACGGAGTGACAGAGGACCCAGCACTTTATTGGAGGCCCTAATAAACTTCCTCCCCTTGGAGAAGTTCCTTCCCACTGCCTGCCTGACAAGGACAGATGAGATGCCCCAGGAGAGAACAACGAAGGCTGATGGTGGCCCACAGTCACAGAATCCCAGACTGGCAGGGGTTGGAAGGGACCTCTGGAGATCATCCAGTCCAACCCCCTGCCAGAGCAGGGTCACCCACAGCAGGTTGCACAGGAACATGTCCAGGCGGGGTTTGAATGTCTCCAGAGAAGGAGACTCCACCACCTCTCTGGGCAGCCTGTTCCAGGGCTCTGCCACCCTCACAGGAAAGAAGTTCCTCCTCATGTTGAGATGGAACTTCCTATGTTCCAGTTTGTGCCCGTCACCTCTTGTCCTGTCACTGGGCACCACTGAAAAAAGACTGGCCCCATCCTCCTGACACCCACCCTTTAATTATTTATAGGCATTGATCAGATCCCCCCTCAGTCTTCTCTTCTCCAGACTAAAAAGCCCCAAGTCCCTCAGCCTTTCCTCATCAGAGAGATGTTCTAGTCCCCTCATCATCTTTGTAGCCCTTTGGTGCACCCTCTCCAGTAGTTCCCTGTCCTTCTTGAACTGGGGAGCCCAGAACTGGACCCAGTGCTCCAGATGTGGCCTCACAAGGGCAGAGCAGAGGGGGAGGATGACCTCCCTTGACCTGCTGGCCATGCTCTTCTTGATGTACCCCAATGTGCCCGAAAACCATCACCCTGAGTCTCACCTCGGGGCCTGGGATAACCAAGCCCCTGCAGCACGGCAGCCACTTCAGCTCTCCCGGGGGCTCTGAGAAACTCGGGGGGAGCCTTTCATGAGGGCAAACAATGTGTTTCCTGTTAGAAATGGCCTAACTCAGGCAATCGCGTAGCTTCTCGTCACTCTGCACTTGGTGGGAAGTATGGACATCACCTTAATGTAGGGATATGGGGAATATAAGGACATAAAGACATCATTATACTCTATAAGTAAAATAGGGGGGCTAAAATCTTTTACTAAACTATAGAAGCTTTACATAAACTTCCTGAAGTTGGAAATCACCTGCATGTGCCCCCTGAGAGACAGCAGGAGCTGCCAGTTTTGTGAACTCAACCTGCAGGCACTGCGCAAAGGCCACGGCCCGTCCTGTCCAAGCTCGGGACACGTCTCCAAAGGCAGCGAGAAGGGACCGACCCCTGTGCTGCTGTCACAAGCCCCAGCGGAGACGATGCACACAAGGACCATCCGAAAATGGGTAATGGTAATGATTAATGGAGCAGGTTCAAGGTGGAGGCCTGTAACCAGTGGTGTCCCCCAGGGGTCAATACTTGGTCCAGTCCTGTTCAACATATTCATCAGCGACCTGGATGAGGGGACCGAATGTATCCTCAGCAAGTTTGCTGATGATACCAAACTGGGAGGGGTGGCTGACACCCCGGAGGGCCGTGCTGCCATCCAGTGAGACCTGGACAGGCTGGAGAGCTGGGCAAGGAAGAACCTCATGAGGTACAACAGGGAAAAGTGTAGGGTCCTGCACCTGGGGAAGAAGAATGTCAGGCACCAGTACAGGTTAGGTGTGGACCTGCTGGAGTCAAGTTCTGAAGAGAAAGATCTGGAGGTCCTGGTAGACAGAAAAATGACAATGAGCAAGCAGTGTGCTCTTGTGGCCAGGAAGGCCAATGGAATCCTGGGCTGCATAGGGAAAAGTGTGGCTAGTAGGTCGAGGGAAGTCATTCTCCCCCTCTACTCTGCACTGGTGAGGCCACAACTGGAATACTGCATCCAGTTCAGAATCAGAATCAGAATCAGAATCGTAGTGGTTGGAAGGGACCTCAGAGATCATCGAGTCCAACCAACAGTAAAAAAAAAACAAAAAAAACAAAAAAAAAACACACCACAAACAAAACCACCACCCACCACCTGAACACACAACAACAACAACCAAACCAAAAACCATCACCCACCCACACAGCACCCCACCACAAACCAGTAATCTTGGACACTAGAGCATGCCCTGAAGAACCATGTCTACACGTTTCTTAAATACCTCCAGGGATGGTGACTCCACCACCTCCCTGGGCAGCCCATTCCAATGCCTGATAACCCTTTCAGTAAAGAAATGTTTCCTAATATCCAACCTGAACTTCCCCTGGCGCAACTTGAAGCCATTACCCCTTGTCCTATCATCTGTGACTTGGGAGAAGAGACCGACCCCCGTCTCTCTACAGCCTCCTTTCAGGTACTTGTACAGAACAATAAGGTCTCCCCTCAGAACAATAAGGTCTCCCCTCAGTCTCCTCTTCCCCAGACTGAACAACCCCAGCTCCCTCAGCCTCTCCTCGTAAGACTTGTGCTCCAAGTTCTGGGCTCCCCAATTCAAGAGGGATAGGGAACTACTGGAAAGAGTCCAGCGAAGGGCAACGAGGATGATTCAAGGATTGGAGCATCTCCCTTATGAAGAAAGGCTGAGAGAGCTGGGACTCTTTAGCCTGGAGAAGAGAAGGCCTGGAGAAGAGAAGAGAAGATAAGGGAGACCTTATCAATGCTTATAAGTATCTGAAGGGTGGGTTGAAGGAGGAGGGAGCCAGACTCTTTTCAGTGGTTGCCAGTGAGAGGACGAGGGGCAACGGGCACAAGCTGGAACATAGGAGGTTCCACTCAAATATGAGAAGAAACTTCTTTATGGTGAGGGTGCCAGAGCCCTGGAACAGGCTGCCCAGGGAGGGTGTGGAGTCCCCTTCTTTGGAGATTTTCAAGACCCGCCTGGATGCAGTCCTGAGTAACATGCTCTGACATGCTCTGGGCAATCCTGCTTCGGCAGGGGAGTTGGACTAGATGATCTTTATGGTCCCTTCCAACTCTAAAAATTCAGTGAAATTCAGTGAAATTCAGTGAAAAAGCAGTTTTTATCTGTAAACTGATTTGCCATGCTGCAGTATCCCACACCCAAGCAACTCAAAAAGCTTTTAGGGGAAAAAAAAATGAGAAGGGAGAAGGAGGGAGAGGGAGGGAGATGGAAGGAAGAAGGGAGAAGAAGGGAGAAGAAGGGAGGGGGGAGCTCTCTTACCTTGGTACTGGGAGGGAGACTCTGACGGGCGGCCGTACTTGTGCTTTTTACCATCTTTCCAGTCTATGGCTGAGACAAGAAATAAAGCATTTGTGTCAGTGAAGGAAGCCAACCAATGCACTCTTCAACGTTATCTGCTCATGTCACCTGCTTTACAGGCACCTCAGAGGAGAGGAGTGACCTCCCTGTCCTCACCCCAGGTAACATGGATGATCTAAATTCCCGGGGCGTGTGCTTTCCTCCACACAGCTCCAGAAAAGACCCGACACAAGGTATCTGCACCTGCATCTTAGTCTCTGCCTAGCGCTCCCTAGCGCTGCCGTTCTCCCACAATGGCAAGAAATAACATAAAAAGCCACAAACTGCTACAGCTTCATCATTTTAACTGCATGAGGAGGTGGCAAGGCTAGAGAGAAACAAATGCAAAAGCCATGAAAAACGATACATGTGGATCTTGTACACCGAGAAGTGGAGCCTGAATTGCTCCTTATTTATCAACTCCAGGTTATTGCAGCTGCCCTTACCCACACAAACAGCCTCGACCCTCTGTGGTGATGGAGAGGGCTTCTCCCAAAGTCTGCACAACTGCCCCCTCCATGCACAGCGCTACGTTACCACTGCGTGTCCTGCACAGCTCGTAGAAGAGCACCGCAAGGTAGCACCAGCTCTGAGGAACATCTCAGCTGAGTTGTCTTTGCCCATGAGAGTTTTGGGCCTCAAAGCTGCATGGAAATAAAGTTCCCAAGACAGCTCTGGAAAGTGATGGAGCAAGAAGCAGGGGATGCTGATGACACCAAGCTGTGTGGCGCGGTTGACATGCTGGAGGGAAGGGATGCCATCCAGAGGGACCTCGACAGGCTGGAGAGGTGGGCCTGTGGTGAACCTCATGAAGTTTAACGAGGCCAAGTGCAAGGTCCTGCACCTGGGTCAGGGCAATCCCAAGCACAAATCCAGGCTGGGCAGAGAGAGAGAGGAGAGCAGTCCTGAGGAGAAGGACTTGGGGGTGTTAGTGGATGAGAAGCTCCACACGCCCCAGCAACGTGTGCTGGTAGCCCAGAAACCACCTGCACCCTGGGCTGCATCCCCAGCAGCACGGCCAGCAGGGTGAGGGGGGGGATTCTGCGATTCTGCCCCTCTGGTCCGCTCTGGGAAGACCCTACCTGGGAGCAGAGGTCCTGTGTCCAGCTTTGGAGTCCTCAGCACAGAGGAAGGACACAGACCTGTTGGAGCGGGGCCAGAGGAGGGCAGGAAGATGCTCCGAGGGCTGGAGCCCCTCTGCTGTGAGGACAGGCTGAGAGAGTTGGGGGGGTTCAGCCTGGAGAATAGAAGGCTTCAGGGAGACCTTACAGCCCCTTCCAGTCCCTAAAGGGGCTCCAGGAAAGCTGGGGAGGGACTCTGGATCAGGGAGGGGAGCCCTAGGAGGAGGGGGAAGGGTTTGACACTGACAGAGGGGAGATGGAGATGAGATGTGGGGAAGAACTTCTTTGCTGTGAGGGTGGTGAGAGCCTGGCCCAGGTTGCCCAGAGAAGCTGTGGCTGCCCCATCCCTGGAGGGGTTCAAGGCCAGGTTGGAGGGGGCTTTGAGCAACCTGGTTTGGTGGGAGGTGTCCCTGCCCAGGGCAGGGGGTGGGAAGTGGATGATCTTCCAGCCCAGACCATTCTATGAACCTATGATTCTATGCCCATTGCTGCCCGCAGCCTCCCCCAGCCCAGGGAGCAATGTTGGAGCAGGGTGCCACAGCAGAGCCTGCCCTGAGCGAGCTCCTCCACCCGCTGCTGCCTGACCAGGGCTCCCCTGGGACTGCTGCCATGCTCCAGCTCATTGATTTTACAAAGCATTTTTAGAGCTATTATAAGCCATGTGGTAGTTCTCTATGAAATGCACCTCACCCCCAGGAAAAGCAGTTCCTTATGAAAAGAACAAAAAAGAAAACGGGGAAAATTTTGAAATCTGACAAGCAGCTGAAAGAGGCCGGGTACGAGCTGCTGCTGGAGTGGCCTGGTGGGTGTCTGAAAACTCTTTTGGACCATTATTTTTGCAATCTTCTGTGCTTGACGTGCTCTCTTCAATACCTCCTCGGACAGGAGGACTGCGTGGAGGTTTTATCCCTTAAATGAACCCGAGAGACGTCTGGAGTGTGGCCACAGCACTGCTAGACATGGACCAGACAAAGAGTCTCCTTGGAGAGACACGAATGAATGAAAAAGCTGGAAGGGCACCCTTCCTATAAATGTATTCCCATGGAGGACAGTATTCTGCCATCTCCTTAAGAAAGTAAGAGTGAAGGACACAAAGTGTTTAATTCAGAAGCAAAAAAGCCCTCAGGATGGGTAACACTGCTCAAGACAGCTCTCTAATAGCAGGTGAAGTTACATTTTACTGTTAACCTTCGACATGCAAAACCCCTCATTAAGCAGGCTGGAAAACCAGCAGAGGGAAAGAAACACAAGAATTTCTACAGGCAAATAAAGAAAAAGGAAAAGTCCGATGCATTATTAAAAAAGCAGGTAAGTAGGACAGAAACCCACGTGCGCAGGGTGCAGGTGTTGGTTCTGCAGCCCGTGGCACGGCATTTGCAGCAAAGGTCCCGCAGCCACACTCCACCAGGCAGGAAGACAAGCCCTAAGAGGCTAAATCCCGGCAGCCCGGTCTGCGGCCGCGCTGCTGACTAATCAACCTGCCTCCTTTATTGCCAAGCCCTCCAGCTGCCTCACAGCAGGCTCTCCCCATTCCCCGCTTCCCTTCATTTATTTTCACTTCATTAAAGGACAAGCAGTGTTAGGCAGAGGATAATGCTTCTGTGAGATGAACCACCAGAGAAGCAAAGGGGACGTTTAAAAAAAATAAAGGGAGGAGAGAAATTGAGCATAGAAATCTCCCGCAATAAACCTTGTGAGCGCGTAGCAGATGTGAACAAAGAGCTGCGGAGGATGCTCTATCCTCTCCGCTTCTCCCTTCCCCCATGCTCCAGAGCGCGTGTGATGAGATCACTCCAGTCCAAGCCACACACACAGCACAGCATTAAAGGAAATCAATATTTGTGTTAAGCACAAGAAGTCCAAGCAGCTCAGCTGAAGGCAGCCTGCTTGGCTCCCCACTTCTTGCTGGGGCACAGGGAACATGTGTGCGGTGGCCTCGAGTACTGCGGCTGCTGCTGCGGGTACCGGGAGGAGAGACTTGGGCAGCAAGAGGTGAGTGTCCGTAACAGATCCCATCACCACGAGGTGGGCTGGTCTCTGGTTTCGTGCCTTATTAGAAGGGGAGGCTGGTGCCAGCAGAGCAGCAGTTTGCCTCACGCTGGGAGCAGCAGCAGATGGTGACTGCTGTGGGCTCCACAGGGCACCCTCCATCCCTGACACCCTGCCCCAAAACCGCAGGGAGCCCCCAGCCAGGGACGACTCCTCTGCTCATCCTGGGGAGGACTGATGAAGCCTTCTCTGCATGCTGCCAGAGGAACCAATGGGTCCATCAGCGTGTGTCCCCAACTCCCATCCCATCGCGACCTCCCGGTGCCCTCAGTCCTTCCATCCGCACCCGCCATAACCGGGCCTTGCACCGTGCCAAGCATCACTGCTCACCTTTCTGAGGGCCTGGTTTCCGCATTATATCACCTGCTGCTGCCCTTATCCTGGGACCGGCTCGCTTTTAGGTAACTGAAGATGTCTAGGACAAAAGAAATAAACATGAGAAAATTCCCCCATTCTGGAACACACAGTCATCTGCAGCATTAACTAATCACACAGCAGGGAGAAAACAGACGCTCCTTCACCCTGGGTTGCACAAGAACATCTCCTACTGAACACAGATAATTCATTTCAGCCCCTCTGAAACTACAAGTCTTTCTCCAATACGTGGACAACTTCAAATTTATGGCAGCAGCAGTAGCATAAATAAGTGAGAGAAGCATATGCCAGTCTCCGTGCTAACTCTCCAGCAGGTCCCGAGTGGGTGCGTGGAAGGGGGGGCTGCTCCTCCTCACTAACAAAGGGAGGCAGAGCTGAAATTTATGAAAGAAAACACATGGAAACATAACATTAACTCTGGCAAAGCAGCACCACAATCCCCAGCTCGCCACTCGCAATTCAAATTGCTCACAGCAGTTCTGGGTAATAACGATGAGAAATTGGACATTGACCCAGGAAATATTTTTGCTATTAGCACCGCAGCCAATGGCCAAGCTGCGCTGCAGGGTTTTTTTTTTTTCCTGGTTGGAGGAAAACTGGCTGGACTTTCCCCCAAAAGAAAAAGCGTTTTCATTCTTGTTATAAGCAAATGTTACCGAAAATCAGAGCTCTTGGGAGCCGGACACGGAGCTCGCAGGGCAGTGCCTGCTGTGGGCACCCAGCCTGGCCAGGGCCTGATGAAAATACTGAAATGAAGGGCTGAGCTGCAGACAAACCCTCAGGAAAGCTGGTAAAAGCATGTTGTGACACTGTGCTAACTAATGAAAGATTAATTGTGCCAATATAACTCCATTTTGTTCACAGTGGGGCCGTCAGGCTGGAGGACGTAAGAGGAAGCTGTCCCAGGACGCAACGCTGAATTTCTGCTTAAAGGGTTATTTACGGCTCCAGCTTGGCAAGAAGTTCTGATTTTGAAAATCAGGCTTTTTCCAAACCTAAGAGAAACCAAGAGTTTAATTTTCTATAAAAGCTCTACAAACTACACCCTTTATGTGCAGTTCGTGCAGCATTGCGCAATACTCTGAGAAGGAAAATACGAAAGGAATATTAAATACTAAAGGGAAAAAACCCCCTAGTTGTTTTTTAATCCAAATCAAAAGGTACACAGTAGTCTCTTATTGCCTCTCTCATAAATAGCGTGTGTGTTTGTGCACACTTGTGAAAGGAGTAAAGTTTCTTTTTCTTTCAATAACGGAAAGTAATCAACATGCAAAAACTTATTTACAACTTTTAATGCTTCTTTTCATAATTTTCTTCAGTCATTTTTATTAAAAGCTAGCAGTCATGGTAGGAAAAGTCCCGCAGCCATAAGAAGGGTGAAAGGTGTTACAGAAAGGCAGTAAACGTTCCCCAGCCCTGGCTCTGCTGCCTGCTCGGCTCCCCCGGGACACAGGGCTTTCTGAAGGTCCCAAAGGCTAATCCCAAATTTCAGGTGTTTGGAGGGGCCAGGGGCTCCTGTGCCACCCGAGTGGCTTTGGAAAAGCTGCTACAGCCCGAGCCCTGCCCGGCCGGGACGTGTGACCTTCCCTGCTGAGGTATTTGGAGGAAAAATTCGTGGCCGTGTAGCAGATGCTCAGGTTCAACTCGTGGCAGGCTGTAGCTCGGGAGCAGAAGGTGACACTGCACCTTCCGTCCTGGCACAGATGGCCGGGGCAGTAACCCCAACACACAGAGGGCTGCTGGTGTCCCCCATCCAGCACTGGAGGTACTCAAGTCATGGAAGAGAATGAGACATTGTAAATGCTGCTCCTATTAAAAAAGAACACTAAAGAAAGGTGTCTCTTCCCCAGAGGAGAAGTTCGGGCTGCCCAGGGACTCCACTCTGCTGCGAGCCCCGTGGGTGCGAGCCTGGGGACAGCGCGCCCCAAACCACGCTTCCGAGGAACTGTCCCAATGAGACGGCCCCAGCCTGATTCCTGCCACCCCCCAGAGTCCTCCACTGTGGCTTTGCACCATCCAGCTCCCCCGTCCTGCGGGACAGCAACATGTGCTCCCATCCTGCCAGATCCTAACTCAAAAATGAAAAAAATATGCAATATAATTAGGGTGCTTCAGGGCCACACAGTGCCCAGAAAAGAGCCAGAGCCAAACTCCACGACGTGGCTTTTGCCCACTTGCCCTGCTGGCAGCTTGCCCTGTGCAGTGCGGCTGCAAGCCAGCAGAGCCACTAGCTTCACTGATCCCAGGGACAGGGACCCATCCCTGCCCTCTCGTCTTCACCCATGGAGACAAACCCCATGTGCCCCAGCCCCCCTCAAACTGGCAAACTGGTGTCAGGTGGGCTTTACTAACATAGGGCTTGGGGACTGGGGATTTCCATGGCTGTAATTTCATTCTGTAGGTGCCCAGAGAAGCTGTAAAATCTCCATCCTTGGAGATACTCCAAGTGCCACCAGCTGCCACCCTGAGAGCCCAATCTAACCCCGACACCGAGTCTGAGCTCGAGGCCAGCCCAGCTCCACCTGCAGGGCTGGACAGACAACCTCCGAAACCTCCTCCAGCCTCAAATACCCTCCAATTTTATTTCACTGACAACCGACTGGAAGGCAAGAGGAATCGCCCAGCAAGGCTGAACCTCCCCCAGCCCCGTGAAGAAGAGAGAGTTCAGCGTAGAGAGAAGAAAGTGAAGCGCGGAACAGGCAGGGTAACAGGCACTGCGGGGCAGTGTGGATGTAGGGGGTCTTTACACTGCTCAGGGACTGAAGACTGAAAAAAGTCTTCAAGTAATAAATAGCAGAACTACAGTTTGTTATCCAAGGGGGAAAAATGGGGTAAACACAGAGACAGATCTTCCTAAAGGACCTTAGACCCAAACACGCCCCCGATGAGAACTTGCTGGCTGGGTCAGGGACACGGAGGAGACAATCTTCCTTTTACATCAAATAAAGCACCGAGATTTCCGTGGCCCAGCACAGGCTGCAGTACCCCGTCTCCAGAACGGAACACCTGTACAGACCTGCACATCACAGTTAAAACTTCCTCTTTTTCAAAACCTGTATTTCTTGTGCTCGTGGATATCAAGACAATCTTGCGAGCACAGACCACAGTTTTACACGGTGTTGGTTTCCTGAATTTACGCCCTGAAAGACATATCAATGTGCAAATCCACTTCAGCAGAGCGCTACCTTAAAATCTAAAGAGGCCAAATGATTTGCTGCCTTTTGTAGCAGATAAAGTGCCTTTCATAGAGTTTCAAACAACTTCCACTCACCGAGATATCAGAAGTGCCAACGGCTCCACTGAACTGTCATGGGCTCTAGTTCCCCATCACTCCTACAAGACAGCAAAGTCAGTACAAATACTGCGGCATATCAAAACCTGAAAGCACAGAGACAAAATGAAAAAGTTTGCATTTAATTGCAGAAAGGCTAGGTTTCCATTTGCATTATTCATGTTCATATTTAATTCATTTAAAACATCCAAATTTAAATTTAAAGGCAGCTGCAACAAACATTCCCACTTGCCAGAGCAAAGCTGCGCAGAACTTGACACAATTTAAGTTCAGCTTGAGCTGAGTCCAGGGGACCACAGCTCTGCCACACCTTTGATATGAGTAAGATCACATCGACTGAGTTGATATAAACTGGTTCAGCTTTGTAAAATGGAACTATCACACAAAGAAGGATTTAAAAGACTAGACCTGATTAGTAATAAAAAGGAGAGAGACCACAGGGGAGGCATATAAAATAATGAATAGCACCAGGGGAGTGAACTGGGGACTCTAAATTATCCCTTCCACAGTGCAGTAGGGCAAATTTGTAATAGTAAAAAAAAAAGCATATACCAAGGAGGAGGAAATTTTTTTTATTGGAAACTTAACAGGCAGGTTCCTCATGCAGGGTGTTATCGAGACAAGTAAACGAGTAACACTAAAAAAGGACAAAGACACTCGAAAGCAAAGCAGGGTTTATAACCGGATCAAAGTATGAAAGGCCATGGGTCAAGCAAAAGCTGACCGAGCGGTGGGGTGACGGCCGAGTCCTGCCCCCCTGTCACCCTCTGTGCTGCTGCTGCTGCTGCTGCTGCTGTGCGAGGGAAAGCCAAGTACTTGCCCCCCTGCCTGGCTGCGGCACCGTGGCACGGCCCCCGGAGGACACCAGCGCCAGAGGTGGCTTCGTCAGCAGCCCAGTGACCCCCCGCCTGGGTCCACACTGAGATTTACACCGCGGGTGTATTTTCCTTTTCTTGTTCAAAAATAAAGGCAGCAGAGAGGCAGCCAGGGCTGGGAAGAGCATCCCAGGCCATCCCCAGCTCCAACAGCCACACGGCACAGCCCTCGGCACAAACATCGCCAAACTGCGTCTTAATCTAATTAACTTCTCCCTCCCACTGCTCTTACCAACAGGCTCTTCCAAAAGCTCATCCTTATCATCCCTAAGGGGAAAACGATTCAATTTACCTGTGCCAGATTGGAAGGGACCCTCGGGGTTACAGGGTACCCTGCTCTGCGATATTTGCCCACTAAATGTTACAACCGCAACGTCAGTAAAACAAAAAAGTGAGAAAACGTGGGTGGAAGATGCTGTCACAGCTCTACAGCCCTCAAAAGATGCATGTAATCTCTTTATCTACAAAGCCTTCGCTCCTTCGGAGTGCATAATTATGAAAAGAGTTAAAGCTGAGGTTCTTAATGTCTCTTCTAGGCACTTCTTTATTCTGCTAAAGGCACCACTCGCATCTGAATTATTTCCTGGGGTTGTTTGGACTTCCCATTATCCAAGGAAGATTATGGTGAGCTTTGGGACGGAGGCCAGGGCAGTTCACAGCACTGCCATGTGGGATTGAAAGGGCAACTGAAGGTTTGTTGACAGCGTGCCAAGCGTCAAGCCTGGCTGGACAATGCAGTTGCCAGCAGGCAAGATGTTTTCAGAAAGAAGAGGAAGAAAACTACCAACAGCGAAGCTGAAAAATGGTTTTATTAGGTCGGATACGTACCCACAGATTAGGATCAAGGAAAAAAAAAGAAAACTCTGCGTATTGCCAGAGGAGTGTGAGAATGACGCTTCTTGGAAATCCCATGGGACAGTGACAAGAGAATTCCGATGGTTTCTCATCACGCAAAACACCTGCAGTCATTGATTTTTTCCCCCACAAAAGCATGAGCCCCACGACCAGCCCAGCCAGGAAAAACCCCTTCAACGCAACCTCTGCTTCAACCGAGTTTGGATTCACGGGTATCTTCCCATCAAACACCATGGATGTTTCCAATAATAAGGAGCAATCCCTTACAAATTCCCTTGGGAAATGCAAGGGCAGCTTTACACGTTCCTGCAGTCCCAGCTCCCAGGTGGAGGCCCAGGCGGTGCTGGCTCCAGCTCCAGCTCCAGCTCCGGTCTGGAAGCCCAGAGGGGTCACACGGGAGCATCCAGCTCCATCCCAAAATGTTCAGAGAACCAGGCACAGAGATCTGATGAGCAGATGCTTGTAACCATCTCCGCCTGCTCCTTTAATATCTTTTTTCGCCATTTTTAATTTCTACAGTGAAGAGGCACTTTGAGGCTACTTGAGAAATTTGAGGACCACCAGCGTGGGATCTCAAACACTTCTTCCCTCTGCTGCTTTTCACACCACACTTGGCTCCTCAGATCTCTGCCTGCAGACAACTCAGGGTTGTCCCCCTCAAAGCGTGCTCTGATGGACTGGGCTGACCCCTCTTCTGGGCAGAAGCCGATGACCAGCAGAGAGGTCTCAGCACCATCCTCAACACCAACCTCCTCGGTCAAGGAGCACGAAAACACAATGACAAACAAATGCTTATGTGGGACCTGAAAGAAACTCCAGAGCGAGTAGCTGCAAATTTTGCAGAGGCGAGTCAGAATTTATCTTGACCAATGGGTTTATTTCTTTCCACCTCCCTGTTACCATCCTCCTGGACAAGGCTGGAGTTTTATTTCTCCTTGTCTGTGCACAGCCCTGTTTTGGCAGCTCCGAACAACGGCTGAAGCTCCAGCGCCCCTGAGAGCATCTCTCCCCGTTAGGTCTGGAGGGTCCTTACGTTCATTCTAGGGAATTTTTTCAAAGAAACACTGGAACAATGAATGTTGGTATTTCCATCTGGAGTGCTGATCCCCCTGTGTGATCTGAAATATCTGATGGCTGCAAACCATTACTCCTCTTTCTACCAGAAGGATTTTGTGTCATTTCCAACATCTCTCTCTCTCTGGAACTAATTTTATCTTCCTACCATGTAAGAAGTGGACTGATAAACTCCAGACATCACAACTGGCTCCTCAGAAACACATTCTTGTCAAAGATGTTAAGACACTGAGGTGTCTCAGAGATGTGATCATGAGCAACACACTTCCTTAGCCCCCGAGCCAAATCTCACGGGAAAATATATTTTAAGAGAGACAAAACCATGCAAGCTACTTGGATAGACCATGTCTCTACATGTCTCTACAATGAAAATATCAACTTTATGACTTCCTTCTGAACACCTTCAGGTTGGAGAGGAGAGGAGCTGGGTCGGCCTCTGCTGCTCCAGGGAAAGCCAGTGGCTCAGGGTGACGGGTGAAAACCAGGGACCGCTGGAGGGAATCACTCACCAGTGTGAGGGAGGCTGCAGGAGTTACTGGAGGAAATGAAATAAAACCTTGCAGGATTCCAATAAAGGTTTCCTTCTCTCTCAAAATAATCCCAGTGTGAGCTTTGGCTCAAAATAGAAACCTCTTGCCATGTCTCGCTGCGAGCAGACCTTGCTCTCCACGGGGATTCAAGAGGTTGCAATAAAACCGACATGTTTGGCTCCAGGAACAGGAGACCCGGGCTGAGAGCAGCGGAGAGAGGAAAGGGCATTAAAAAAAAGCCAGGTGAGATAGTCTGGCTTCAGTCTGCTATGAGGAAGCCCCTTAACATCTTCTTGGTACCGGGTGTCCTACCGATGAGCTGGAGTTGAGGCCGCTGCTCCACGTCTGCCATCTCTCTGCAATGGGATGAGCACCCGGAGCCTTGAAATCCTCCTTAGAAAGATGGGACTTGACTGCTCTAAGAAATTCACTCATTGCTGAAAGCCAAAACTGCTTTTGTTTTAAGACTGGTGTTGCTTTGCTTCTTAAAAAACCCACACACACAACTAGAAAGAAAACAGTGGAAAATCTAAACCCTGCCCATGCAGGACAGCACAGAATCACAGAACGGTTTGGGTTGGAAGGACCTTAAAGATCATCTAATTCCAGCCCCCGGCCATGGGCAGGGACAAACATCACGCAGAGGACCCCGTGCTGCTCCCCCTAAGGCAACGCTGCGTTCAAGGCTTGGAGCAAAGACCTGGACTGTCCTCCATTGCCTGGGAGACAGGGAATGGCCCACCATGAAGACTGGCTGATGTGGTGTAGACTTACGCTAACCATACAGGCCCAAACCCCTGGGATTAAGGAAGCTTCGTTATGCTCCAGAACTACTTCAGCAGATCCTTCATCGCTGGTCCTGCTGCTGAACTGACTTTCAGACTTTGCGTCACCACCATTTTTCCTTGGGTGAGCAATGCCCACACACGACATCCCAGCACGAACGAGGCCAGCAAGAGCATGGCTCACCATAAATCTTCGGAAGGAGCTTTGGGAAAAGCAGGTCTCTGTTTCTGGGTGCGAAGCAGAGACATTCCTGACCCACCCCACCACCGTACCCCCAGTGGAGCTCTCCCAGAAGCACTGTAACAGAAACCAGCACGGATGACAGACTTTTTGAACAACTGAGATGCCTTCTACATGTAGAATACCGAGGGACTGATGGATGTACCAAGTGCTGCATAGGAAGAACGTGCAAAAAATTCCTTGCCAAAGCAAGGAATTGTATCTGTGTGCTTTAGGCTGATGTTTCTGCCACTGAACCATCTGGGTTATAACTAATCGGTGTCAGCAGGACTCCCACAGTCAAAAGTTAAAAGTTTTCTGCCTTTAGAATAAGAACGGCTTGGACTACAGCAGAGGAAGGTATCCAGAGCGGTGTCCCAGGGTACCCGACACCCAGCCCACTGGGGTCACCCCGAAGTAGAGGAGAAAATTTACCCCACGCGTGGCACTCTGTGGTCCTGACCCAGGACTAGTGACGGCAGGGAGCCAGGCCAGGTGCCAGTTCTGCACACACCTGGGCTTCCTTCCAAAGCCCTCCTAGCAGCATGGCGAGGTGCAGAGCTGCGGTGCGCCCCAACAGGCCTCTGCGCTGGGACAGGCACCCCTATCCCCGGGGACAAGGGCAGACACTGAGAGCGGGGTGAAGCTGCGCCCAGCCCGGGGGCTCCAGGCAGAGGCCGAGCTGCTGCAGGCGGTGAAGAAAGGTTTGCAGCAATGTGGCTATTTTAATCTGCGCTGAACCGCATGCCAAATCCAAAAGTTATTAATGAAAGCAGATGGCTTACAGAAGACCTTGAAATGGGATTCTGCCCATGACGGTTACAAAGTCACCCCATACAAAAGCACACAATAGGATGCTTCAAAGTCTTTAAATAAGAATTTAAACACGAGTACATAAAAAATACGGTGCATGGTTTCCATATCATCACCAAGCTGTAACAGAGGCACAACCTTCTCTCCTGGCTACAGGACAGGCTGACACAGCAGCCCTCCCACAGAAAATAACGGTGCCTTTTCCAGACAGCAATTACACACGCAATGGAGGTGGCCCCAGAAATGTGCCCCAACGTGTAAACTCTTCGTAGGTCTCTGTTCAACACCCAGTATATATATTCTACAAAAAACTGTTCAACCAACTCTATACTTATTCTCTGCTGGATTGTATCTTATTAAAACTAAGGTCTTTATGGGATGGCAGATGTGGGAAGGAAATATCAGGTGGATAAATATATACATGATTTGTAACACTAATTAATAAAATGAATGTACCTTAACTCCAGGAAGACAATCTATGCCCACGTTCCTAGCAAGGGGAAACAGGAGGTAATCCAGAAAGAAAGGTCTGACTTCCAGTTGTGACTCTATTGGAAATGTCAGACAGACTGTGGAACGATGCTGCAAGCTGGATATGAGAATTCCTGAAAGATTTCGCATTAACTATTTCTAGTAACATAAGTAAGGTAAGTTTCAGCATAGCATCCTCAGGAGACCATACACAGGAAAAGGCAGCTTGAGGGGGAATAAATAAAAACAAAGGGATGGTAATTAGGGGACACAACAGAAATGAAAATGAGGAAAGGCTTGGGAAGAGAGGGGAAGGAGATGACCCGACCCCTCGCATTACCCTGGATCTTGCAGGCACCCCAGCAGGAGGGAGGAGGGTGCTCTCCAGGGACAGGCACAGGGGCAAGGTGTTTCCACGGGGCAAGGTGTTTCCACTGAAGTGGCTGAAAGGGAGATGGGAGCTCAGGGCGGCAGACAAGAGCAAAACAGCCCTGGAGGAAAGCTAAGGGACAAATCACCACTCTCTAATAAGCTAAAATATTAGAGACGTGGGGGACGATGATAGTTACATACACCTGCAATTGCATTTGCTTGTCTTCTGCATTCCTTCTATAACCGATCCTAACAACTAAATGGACTGCTTAGCAATAACCCTCGGGAAAACAGACAGGACAAAAACTTTCATCCTTAAGCCTCACATGGCACCAAAGCAATCACTAAACACATTACTTAAAGTGCATGAGGTGCTCTCTGCCCTCATCCAGCACAAAGGAACGACCTTCTCTGGAGTTTTAACTTCCTGGGGTCCAGCACCAACACAAGTCAGGTTCTTACTGGTGACTCAAATCACACTCAAGGGCGAATTCTTCACAGATTCATATATAAAAGCCTGTCCCTGACTCAACACCCATAGAGCCAGCCTTCCCAGAGCTGCCAAATACAACTCTCTGCCCTCCTGAACCTATTTTCTCAGAGAAGACAAGGCAAGATGATCCCTTTGGTATACATATCCTTAGAGTGACAAAACTCAGGGTCTCCCTGTCAAGCAGCACAGCCAGATTCAGAGTCAAGCTCTTCCCTCCAACACTCCCAGCAGTTGATTCTTCCCGTGCAAATGGAGGACAGACAAGAAAAAGTTCCTACTGAGCTGCCCCAACCTGCAAAAGAAATGACAAAAGAATCTCTGAACCCTGATGGTATGGAGCAGAGCCACACGCAGCTGCATCCACCCCTGTCAGAGCTGAAGAGGAGTCGGTCTCTGCTGCCTGGAGGATGGAGACAGAGATAAACCGGTCCCTGGTAGAGGGAAAGAGCCATGTCCAGGAGGTCAAAGCGGAGGCCGTACTGTCCCCTCTGCTGGCTGCCCTCCTCCAGCCCAGCAGCCGCCCGGCAAGGACAGGGAGAGGAGAGCTCAGAGAGCCTCCCTGTGCCCCCCGGGAACGGCAGGCCAGGGCAGGAAGTGAGCATCTTTGTTTTATTACCTCGCTCCTGTAGAGAGATATTAAATCATCTATTTCTTAGGAAAAGGAAAGGAAATTGCAGCAGTGCAACATGTCGAGAGACGAGAAGAGCCAGGCTCACCGAGGATGGGTATTAATTACTGCTGTCTATTTTTATCCTGTGTATAACTCTGGTCTCGTCTGTGACTTAAGGAGCTAAAATCCCAGGAGTCAGAACTGTAAAACTATTGAAATGGGTGAAATATCCTCTACAGGCTGCAAAGCCTGGATACAAAGAAATTCTAACAACTGCCCATCAAAACTTCTGTAAATTTTAATAAGAGCAATCTAGCAGTACACAGAAATACTATCTCAAGAGAATTACTCCCAGAGAGGAAAAATCACTAGCCAGTTCCTGCAAGAAACCCTGAACAGATTCCTTTTAATTATGTAAAGAAAAAGTTGTTAGGCTGCTTTACATTCCTGAAGGGCCAAGAATTTGGGAAACTAAAAACATATATTGTGAGGCCCTCCACTGCTGTCTGTACAAGACACTATGAAATCTCTTATTTTGGCAATAACATGTGCATACGGCAGACGCCAATATAAAAGAAAACAACAAACCATGACCACAAGCAACTAAAAGTCCATCCTGCAGCTCTGAAAGTATGTTCAGTGTCTGCCAAAGAGCTAATGAAAAAAACGCACTCTCACAGACTGTATCTGCTAGACATTAAACTACCTGCTGGACATTTTGTACAGCTTATAAAGCCATAAAATATCACAGGGCATTTAGAGATTTTCCAGCTGACAACAATATGAAATAACTGAACAGACCCAGCACAGACCGAGTCCTCTGGTCAGACACGGCGGATAACGCTGGATACATCCCACCACATCCACAACCAGAAGTTGTGCCAGCCACTCACAGGACGAGAGCAGAGCTCACAGTGATGGAAAACGAGCCAGGACAACAAAGCCATCCCTCAGCCTCCCAGAAATGCTGGAACGACAGTGGGATTCCTCAGATGTGCAGGGGCTTGGAGAACGCCCACGTGGAATCAGCTCCTCCCACCCTGTCTGGGGCAAAAGCGAGCCCCTACCTCCTGCTGCGCTGGGGACGTGTGGCATGGTACAGCCACCCAAACCCCTCCGTTTGGGGACTGTGGAAATGACAGCATGGACTTCACCTCTGGAGCCCTGTGACAAGCCAGGAGGATCGCCCGTTTGCCACAGTTGTTTTCCCCTGTGTAAGAGTCAAGGGCTCCAGGTGAGCAGCGAGGTGGTAGCCTTGCTGGTTAGAGCTAATACCTGCTGCCAGTCAGTCACCAATACCTTCTGGAGGATGTCGTGTCAACTGTACACAACATGAGGGACAGCAGATATTCTGCTACAGAAAAAAAACCCCACATTTTACTGAGTAATCATAGAATCATACAATCATCTACATTGGAAGAGGGATGTTTAAGATCATCGAGTCCAACCATTAACCCAATGCTGCCAAACTCAGTCTGCAGACAAGGACAGAAATACTAATAGCACCAAAACCTTCTTCCACCCAGGGAACAAGGTGGGAACCAGGCATTACACTGTTTACTGAAGCAATAAGAACTATTAACACAGAGGTAAAATAATAACAATCCTAACATTTAGTGGCTGACAGCACATCACTACGTTAGCAGAGTTTTCAATCTTCCATCCGCAGCTGATACTCAATGGAGATCCCACCCGAAAACATTCTTAATGATGCTGTACTACGGAGGGGCTGGTCAGCCTGGAGAAGGCTCCAGGGAGACCTTAGAGCCCCTTCCAGTCCCTAAAGGGGCTCCAGGAAAGCTGGGGAGGGACTCTTCATCAGGGAGGGGAGCCATAGGAGGAGGGGGAAGGGTTTGACACTGAAAGAGGGGAGATTGAGCTGGGATCTGGGGAAGGAATCCTTTGCTGTGAGGGTGGTGAGAGCCTGGCCCAGGTTGCCCAGAGAAGCTGTGGCTGCCCCATCCCTGGAGGGGTTCAAGGCCAGGTTGGAGGGGGCTTTGAGCAACCTGGTGTGGTGGGAGGTGTCCCTGCCCAGGGCAGGGAATGGCACTGGATGATCTTTAAGGTCCCTTCCAACCTAAACCATTCTGTGATTCTGCTACAAGAGTTGTTTTCTTTAAGACTCTAACAACTCAGAACATGAGCTGATGACGGTGATGTCTCCACGGTCTGTTTGCCAGCAGGCACAGCCTCACCAGACACCAGAACCCCTCAGCTGGATCTGCACAATTGCACCCAGTACAGCGCTGCCCAGCCCAAAGGCAGCACTGTGCTGCTACAAGGCTCCCGGTCCAGGGCTGCCTGGCACTGAGCTTCTGACCAGCAAAAAGTAGGGAATATCACTTTCCACCTGCCAGACCCTTCCCCAGCCCCAGGTCTGCAGAGCTCATGTACACACGCACAGAAGGGCATTTCTCATCAGACTCTGGAGACACCCAGCCACCAGCAGCGTTCAACAACTGCCCGCCAACACGAACGTCCTCTACGTTTCTGCGACAGTGAAAAGTTTCACCAAGGACTTCTGCAGAAGGAAAATGGAAATAAAATGATGAGGTTTAATACATAATGAGACTAAAAACTACAGTGGGAAGGATCCCCAGGAGCTGGCAGACAGGAGGGCAGGGGCACATCTGTGGCTGCAGTCTCCCCTTGCGGGGCTGCAGGGACAGTCACACGCTGCCAGCAGAGAAACGCAATCCAGGAGCACACCTGAGCCCCAGAGGTAACAATTACAGATATCAGGGGCTAGAACATACCGTAAGGAGGCAGGATAACTGTGTTATGGAAATCTTCACACAACACAGACAACTTCAGTATTGTTACTGCTTTACAGTCAGGAGCCCACCTCAGCCCATCCAGGCTTTGAGCAGCCCTAATTCTCATCCCAGGAAAGAATTTAGAAGTGCCTCATCCCTTTTTTTCCTCTTTCTGAAAAAAAAAAAATAAAATCACAGCCTATTTCAACTGTAGATCTCTCCCTGAAGTACATGGTAACAATTTTATCTATGATTGAAATGAAGAAGTGTTATGGTAACCCCTTGAAGTTATGAGGGAGACCCATCGTAGCATGGCAAGGGATGGGAAATCAGCTGCAGGTTGGGACGTTCCACAGCAAATGCACATCTCATAAAATGTTCAACCACAGGCAAAGGAGACGAAACCCCACCCTGTGACAGAGAACAATATTCTGCTCCTTTCTACTCTGCAATAGTTTTATCAGCAGCATCTCTACATCACATTTTGAAGTAATGTAACTTTTAATGTCATCTTGTTGGTTCTTATAAAATGTATTACTAACCAAAAGCTCTGTAAGATGTTCAAGTCATGCATTCTGCTATAGAAGTATGAGACAACTGGAGAACTGGTGATACACAATTTTAATAAACACACGTCACCTCCAGCACCACGTTTTCACTGGCATCAGCACGGATCACGGACTGTTCGTTACGGCTAATACACCATGAGGAGTGGGGACGAGGGCGTCCCGGCGGCCACACACGTGTGACTAAACACCCGGCAGTGCACGAGAGCCAGCAGCCACTCTCTGAACACAGGAGGAAAAGGCAGGAAGGAAGATCAAACTCTACACAACTGATTGCTTCTACGCTTACAGAATTCTTCTTCTCTCTGGTAGCCTGCCAGAGTGAAGGTGAAATGTCAAAATGATGGGGTGAAAGTACAGCAATACTGGCCTGAAATCAAGCAAAGCTCCTTGATCATCCCCATAGCCCAGCACCGGAGTAGATTCCCGAGGAAAGCCTGAATCACCAGCATTGGAAATCTTTAAAAACAGCTTAGACAAACGTCTAGGAAACACTACATGTAGGAAATCCTTCAAGGTCACTTCTAGAAACACCGAAACAAGCAAGACTTTCTTCATAAGCATGCATCTGACCACACAACCACTGCAGCATTTTGATGGACTGTAGCATCTTCTTTTTTAAATTTGCCAGAACAAGACCAAAAAAAACCAACCAACCAACCAAACAAAGTGGGTGTATTAAGAGCGGCAGCCTCCGGGCTGCGGGAACATTCGCTCGACTTATTTTTAGTAAGTGGAACTGGTGCGACTTCCTCCTTGGTCCACACCAGCCTCCATCAGCTCCTCTGCCCGCTCCCTGCGCCTCCCTGTACATCCCGCTCGGGGAGCACAGCGCAGGAACGGTCCCCACCTTCCCCACGCTGCTGGGGCAGGAACGGACACGCTCCGGCCACGGATGGGAGCGGGGGGGACGCGGGCCCCTCCGCAGCAGCGATGGCAGGGAGGGGCTGCCCGCTCGGAGGTGCCCCAACACCCTGCGGAGCCCACCCACCCGGCGCAGCCAACCTCACCCAACGCCGTCCCTTCCACACAACGGCCGCTCCCGGGGACGGCGTCTCCTGCCGCCGGGAGCCAGAGCCAGGCCCGGGTTCTCGCCGCGGAGAAGCGCTGCTCGTCCCCGTCCCCGTGTGTGCAGCCCAGGGCCCGGCCTCCGCCGGCAGCGGGGACACGGGGAGGGCAGGCCGGGCTGGCAGGCGGCCCGGGAGCCTCCCCTCGCCGGCGGCTGCGGCGGGGGGGGAACACCAGCCCCCTCCGCTCGCTGGAGACGCAGCTGGACCCAGCGCTTCAGAGGCGGGCGGAGAGGGCTCGGGGCGGGGGGAGGAGGCAGGGGCTTCCTCCGGGGAGGCCCAGGAGCGGGGACGAGGCGCGGCCGTGGCACACGGGGAGGTCGGGGCGTTGCAGCGCGGCCCCTTCCAGGCGTCCGGGGGGGGGGGGGGGGGCGGGAAGGCGGCTGCAAACGGCGTCCGAGGAGACCGGGGCTCGCTCGGTGCCGGCTGCGGCCGGGGCAGCGCTGGGCTTCTCCCCCGCACAGCGCTCCGCCCACGCTAAGCCCAGAGAAACAGCACAAGCGTCCTCCAGCTGCCCCCCCCGGACGCAAATTCCTTGCTGGAAAGCAACAGCTTTTCCCAGCAGGAGCCTTCCCTGGAGCCAAACATCAGCAGAATCCCGGGGGGGGGGGGGGGCTCAGAAGGGTGCCCCTGCACGCCCCAGCAAACCGCAGCTGCCTCACCACGACACCCAGGAGAAGCGACCTGACAGTGCCCGGTGCAAGGCTGGGAGGGCCAGGAGAGGGGAGGAATCGCATGTTTGTCAATGGGCAAAGACGGAGCTTCACAAATTTCCACTGGCATCTGCTCCTACGGTTTCCATTGTTAAAACCGAGCCACGGGGAGGTTTCTGGACTGTTCACACCGTGTCAGTCTGGAAAGCGTAAGAGTTGGCTGAAGTTGGGTAACTCGGAGCACATGGCTGGGAGGAGGCACCTCCGAAAGGAGGTAGGTTCTGATGGTGCTAATACCATTCCATTTACAACACACACAACAAAACTTCTGAGCAAGAAACGGAGAGGGTGTAGGTATTTCAGAAGCACAGGCTTGTCCCAGGGGAAACTACAGTCCTTCGCTGACCTCTCCCACCAGCTCCCTCGTGTTGGTAATGGCCACATACAGCCATCTCTGCTCTCATTTCCTTATCTCCAATGACCAGTTACCGACCAGACAGGGGAGCTGATGGGTGATGACTTCCTGCTGCTGACAGGGTCCAATCCCAGGCAGACAAGTGCTGGTAGATTCCTCTATGGCACCTTAAGGCATCACCCTGTCCTCCCGGAGGCAGTAGAACGGACGTTCGTTTTTTCCTTCAGTTCACAGCCAAATTCTTGGACTGTTGCTCAGGATGAGTCTGCATAAAACCACAAGACTGTGCACAGCAAGAGAGGAGGCACAGACACAAACTCTGCTTCGATCCCTGCGACAGTGGCAGAAACATTTGGTAGGTGTTGGAGCAAACTGCAATATCACCGTATACCACAGTGCCTAAGCCTGCCAGAGGCTGTCTGTCAGAAACCTTTGTAAAAGAGCTAAGTATTTTTCTAGGTTTTTAAAGGAAATTTAATGCAGATGGAGATGTCTGGGAATTCAAGTTTTCAGCAGCAGCCAGGCTGCAGCGATGTCCCTGTGCCGAACCCTCCTGCTGCTCGGTGAGAGCCCACAGCTGAAGCTACCTCTGGAATTTCCTATTCCCGGAGACTGCTACACAGGACCATCAGCAGCAAGCACAGCTTTGCAAACCAGAGGTGGGGGGATCCCCAAGGCTCAGGTGCCCCCCCCCAGATACTGGTTTGACACCACCAGCTCAGGCCACTAGACACGGACGAGTCTTGTTTGCTCCAAGCCCAGTGAGACCTGGTGACACAGACAGAAGAGTTCACGTGGTCCCTGCTACTTTCAGACTTGTGTTATCACTTCAAATACTGAGCAAGCTTTTTAAAAAAGTCTCTGCTGTTTAAGCTTGGTAAGAAAGCAGTTCTTTACAAATGAACTAAAAAAAAAAAAAAAGCATTTTCCTTTAGGACTAGATCCTGTCATCCTGCAAATAAAGTGGGATGAAAGGTTGCTCATGTCACATGGCTGGGAGGGCTACACCAGGGCATAGCGCTGGGGTGAAGCAGGGGGTCGGTTATAGTTGTTATGCTGAGAGTTTAATTGTGGGGATGATTTTTACCTTGGCATGTCTCTGAATTATAGAAAATATACATATATGCAGAAGATTAACCACCTTGCGAAAGAAGCTGGCAGCTGGAGCTGCTGCTCTGTCCTCATCTTGCTTCTTTTCTCATGGACCCCTCCTGGCCATCTTGTTAGGAAACTTTTCAAACACAAATGGACGAGTAAATGACTCAAAATCTGCTTGCCTC
This sequence comes from Numenius arquata, assembly GCF_964106895.1. NCBI lineage: Eukaryota > Metazoa > Chordata > Aves > Charadriiformes > Scolopacidae > Numenius > Numenius arquata. Next base: position 994,758 of record NC_133596.1, read on the forward strand.
ATCACAAACTGAATTTCAGTTGCAGCCAAGAAAAAGAAAAAGAAAAAAGAGAGGGGGCTGGATGCAAACATTACAGCTTTAAGAGCCCAAACACACCAAGCTTTGACAGACACCAGCTCAGAGCCCCCCCGCCAGCCCTGCTCCAAGGTTTGCAACCAGGAGCTCCCCCAACTCCTTTGCCACAAACCCACGGTTCAACATGCAAATATGCAAACGTCTGCTCTGCATTCTTTTCCACAGAACAGTACTTACACATACCCAAAATGGGGCCATTTGGGCCCACTTATTACAGCCGCTCTGGAGAAGCTCAGCCAAGCCGGTCCTGCCCAGCCCGAGCACCGCGCTGTATGGGAAGGGTGACGGGCAGTGGGGTCCTGAGAGGGCAGAGATCAGCTGTGCAGACAAGCCCATGCCAAAAGAGCAGAGAGACAGAGCTCGTGCAGCTTAGGAAGAGAAAAAAAAAAGTCTTCAACTACTTCAACTTTAGCTGCAGAGATGTAGGAAGTAGTGTTCTCCACCTGCCCTGGAGATCAGAGAAGAAGGAAAAAGCTTAAAGTGGAAGATAAAGATTTAGATTAAGCACCACGAAAATCTCTCCAATGGTGATGAGGCCAAGTATCGGCATACATTGTCTGCACAGGATGTGCAATTGCCAGCAGGAAGAGCCTTAAAAGAAGAAACATTACCCAGGAAGGGTTTAGCTGCGAACCTGACCTTACCCCATGGTTGGGAAACCAGGAGGACATCTCTGGAGCCCTCTCTGGACACCCTGTGTCTGAGGCTACAAAACACAGTTTCAGAGATTCCTTTAAATTAGATATACAGCAAGGACACAGCCCCCAGACCACTCACATCCTACTCTGAAACACAGCTACTTAATGAGTAACACCATCATTTTTTACGCTAACCAGCATCTTTCATTTAAAGACACCAAACTGTGCCACAAAATTCATCAAGTTTCCAGAGAAGTGACTCAAGAGTTAAACATTATTAACATTTTAGACACAGGAAAACTCTGGGGCTCAGGCTCACAACTTGCAGGGGCTGCCACTCGCACTCCTGTTCTAAACTCTGCATTTGATTTCTTTCAATTAACTAATCACCTGATTTATGTAATACCAAATATTTGACTAACAAGCAGATTATCAATATGTAGATTTATCATTTCCTAAGATGTAACTACCGAAACAGGAGGACCGTGGGC